>NC_133324.1:969462640-969632640 GCF_042186555.1 Aquarana catesbeiana
ACTACAGGCCACTACGGACCGCTACAGGCCACTACGGGCACACAAGCACAGCGAGAGTCGGACAACATCATATGACGTCATCCCAGAACAAGAGAGCCGCTGTCCGCCCATTATTTTACCATCCAGCAGGCGGGGGGTGGGTAATGCCTGAACCCCGTGTGTTGTGTCCATTTGTCAGTCAGGTCAGCAGAGCTCCCGACTGTCCCCGATTTCAAGGGACTGTCCCTCTTCCCTCCTCATTTGTCCCTCATGTTGGTCTGATCTATATAGTTGTATATCAAATGCACTTTTTATCAAATAGTGTATCCCGGTGCTAAACCTTTCATCCAATTTCTAAATTTTGTAAATTTGTAAATTCCAAAAGCCAGTATAAAGGAATAGTGGTGGTGGGGGAGGGGTGATCCAGGAGAGAAGAAGAGACCACGAGGCTGCCTGGAAGAGCACAGGGAGAGAAGACTGCGAGACCAAGAGGCGGGAGAAGGAGCCATTTCCCTTCCCTGCTTGGCGAGACATCAGGGCGTGAGCAAGGAGGTGACCCTCGCTGGCAGCAAGTTCCACAGTCGTACATGGAACACCTGTATCAGACACTCCATCACCTGCATGGACACCCGGGTCACCTCCAGACACATCTATACAGGCATCGCTGGATCCCTGCATACCTCCTAGCTTTAAAACTTGAGAATGAGGGACACTTGAGGGTGATGTACTGCTACGGCACGCGTCAAAAAAGTGCGTGTGCCCAGACTGGTAACAGTCGGAGGGGCTTAAGGGGCATGGTTAAACAAAACTAGGGCTTCCTTGTACCTGCCTCTAAACCACTGGCAGCAAAAGTGAGTACACCCCTAAGTGAAAATCTCTAAATTGGGCCCAATTAGTCATTTTCCCTCCCCCGATGTCATGTGACTCGTTCGTGTTACAAGGTCTCAGGGGTGAATGGGGAGCAGGTGTGTTAAATTTGGTGTTATCGCTCTCACTCTCTCATACTGGTCACTGGAAGTTCAACATAGCACCTCATGGCAAAAAACTCTTTGAGGATCTGAAAAAAAGAATTGTTGCTCTACATAAATATGGCCTAGGCCAGTGATGGCGAACCTTGGCACCCCGGATGTTCTGAGTGGAACCTGTCCCATTAAACCCCTATATGGTCTTGGCCACCGTGCTGCAGCTCAGTTTCAGGGTCTTGGCAATCTTCTTATAGCCTAGGCTAGTGATGGCGAACCTTGACACCCCAGATGTTTTGGAACTACATTTCCCATGTTCCAAAACATCTGGGGTGCCAAGGTTCGCCATCACTGGCCTAGGCTATAAGAAGATTGCCAAGACCCTGAAACTGAGCTGCAGCGCGGTGGCCAAGACCATACAGCGGTATAACAGGACAGGTTCCACTCAGAACAGGACTCGCCATGGTCCACCAAAGAAGTTGAGGTCACGTGTTCAACGTCATATCCAAAGGTTGTCTTTGGGAAATAGATGTATGAGTGCTGCCAGCATTGCTGCAGAGGTTGTAGGGGTGGGGGGTCAGCCTGTCAGTGCTCAGACCATACGCCGCACACTGCATCAAATTGGTCTGCATGGCTGTCATCCCAGAAGGAAGCCTCTTCTAAAGATGATACACAAGAAAGTCCGCAGTTTGCTGAAGACAAGCAGACTAAGGACACTTTTACTGGAACCATGTCCTGTGGTCTGATGAGATCAAGATCAACTTATTTGGTTCAGATGGTGACAAGCGTGTGTGGGGGCAACCAGGTGAGGAGGACAAAGACAAAAAGACAAGTGTGTCTTGCCTACAGTCAGGCATGGTGGTGAGAGTGTCATGGTCATGGTCTGGGACCTGTTGGGGGATCTGTTGTTGTGGGAAAGTCTATTGTTGGGGGGTCTATTATTGTGGGAGGTCTATTGTTGTTGGTGGGGGATCTAATGATGTGGGGGGGGGTCTATTGTTGCTGGTTATGGATTTATTGTTGTCAATTGTTACTGGGATGGATCTACTGTTGAGGGAGGGTTCTAAACTTGCTGGCTACTAGAACCTCAGTATGGACCTGAGCTGAAGGAATTGTCTGCAGAGTCAGAACATTGCCCCCATGATTCACTGGTCACGTCTGCAATGCTCTGCAGGCTTTCTGTTTGCAAAGCTGGGATTCTCCTTTAAAGGTGAACTCCGGGCTAAGAACCTCTCTGTCCATCCAATCCTGCGATTTACACTGCTCTGCCTACAGAGTGCAACCTTCTCTGGCAGGAACTGCACACGGCTGATACAAAGTTACATCCGAGTACCTTCACAGCTTGTATTTATCAATGTGCATCGAATGATGTAATAATGAATACAGAGCTGCAGTAATTGTGTCTTCTATATGTCTGGAGTTCCGCTTTAAAGTCTTTTCTCCATTCTGTTATGTAGAAATATCTTTATAATCTTTATATAAATACATTTCTTTATCATAACTGAATCCTCACTTATCATAAACCTCAGAACATGAGGGCAGGAAATGCTGATCTGTAATCATCCGATCGTCCTCTCTGTGTTCTCTGATTATTCTATATATCATAGAAATGATGTTATCATCACTATCCATGTCAGACAAATGTCCTGTGGTGTCCTGTGATGTCCTGTGGTCTGCAGTGTACTTCCATGGGGCACTTCTTTCTAACCCTACATAGAATGGTGATATCACAGCTCACCAACCCATAACTAGTTGGTGAAAGGGGACGCCTTACCATAAAACTATGGCAGCTGACATCCATGATGTGTTTTTTTTTTAACCACTTGCCGCCCCCCGCCCACCGCCAAATGACGGAGGGGCCACGCGGCTCTCGTTCTGGGTGGACGTCATATGACGTCACCCCCCAGAGCGGCCCGCTCTCGCTCATCCACGCTGTGTTGCTAGAACGTGGCACGACCCCAGATCTTTGTAAAGAGCCGGTGACGCGGCTCCTTGATCATGTGATCGGCTGTGTTCAATCACAGCCGGTCACATGTAAATACGGAAGTGCCGGTAATCGGCTGTCATCACCTCACACTGACAGTGGGGGGGGGGGCGATGAGAAATGATCAGCGGCATCTCCTCGCAGGGGACACCAGGACAGGTAATCAGTACCCTGATTACAGTAAAGTCCCAGCAGTGCCCATCATTGCCACCAATCAATGCCCATTAGTGCTGCTTTTTAGTACCCATCAGTGCCGCCCATCCGTGCCACCCATCCGTGCCACCTATAAGTGCCCACCAGTGCCGCCTATCAGTGCCCAAAAGTGCGGCATATTAGTGCCCATCAGTGCCTGCCCATCAGTGCCACCCATCAATGCCCATCAGCGCCACCCATCTGTGCCATCTATAAGTTCCCACCAGTGCCTCCTATCAGTACCTCCTACCATTGCCACCTATCAGTGCTGCCTCATCAGTGCCCATAAGTGCCGCCTCATCAGTGCCCATAAGTGCCGCCTCATCAGTGCCCATAAGTGCCGTCTCATCAGCGCCCATCAGTGCCGCCCCATCAGCACCCATAAAGGCCGCCTCATCAGCGCCCATAAGTTCCACCTCATCAGCACCCATCAGTGCCGCCTTATCAGCATCCATAAGGGCCGCCTCATCAGTGCCCATAAGTGCTACCTCATCAGCGCCCATCAGTGCCACCTCATCAGCACCCATAAGTTCTGCCTCTTCAGCACCCATAAGGGCCGCCTCATCAGCACCCATAAGAGCCGCCTCATCAGCACCCATAAGAGCCGCCTCATCAGCACCCATAAGGGCCGCCTCATCAGTGCCCATAAGTGCCACCTCATCAGCGCCCATCAGTGCCGCCTCATCAGCACCCATAAGTTCTGCCTCTTCAGCACCCATAAGGGCCGCCTCATCAGCACCCATAAGGGCCGCCTCATCAGCACCCATAAGGGCCGCCTCATCAGCACCCATAAGAGCCGCCTCATCAGCACCCATAAGAGCCGCCTCATCAGCACCCATAAGGGGCGCCTCATCAGTGCCCATAAGTGCCACCTCATCAGCGCCCATCAGTGCCACCTCATCAGCACCCATAAGTTCTGCCTCTTCAGCACCCATAAGGGCCGCCTCATTAGCACCCATAAGGGCCGCCTCATCAGCACCCATAAGGGCCACCTCATCAGCACCCATAAGAGCCGCCTCATCAGCACCCATAAGTGCCGCCTCATTAGCGCCCATCAGTGCCGCCTCATCAGTGCCCATAAGTGCCACCTCATCAGCGCCCATCAGTGCCGCCTCATCAGCACCCATAAGGACCGCCTCATCAGTGCCCATAAGTGCCACCTCATCAGTGCCCATAAGTGCCACCTCATCAGTGCCTATCAGTGCTGCCTCATCAGCACCCATAAGTGCCACCTCATCAGTGCCCATCAGTGCCGCCTCATCAGCGCCCATCAGTGCCCATAAGTGCCACCTCATCAGTGCCCATCAGTAAAGGAGATACAAATTACTTATTTAAAAAATTTACTGACAGAAACTAAGAAAATCTTTTTTTTCAACATTTTCACTTTTTTGTAAAAAAATAAAAAACCCAGCGAATTAAATACCACCAAAAGAAAGCTCTATTTGTGTGAAAAAAAAATGATAAAAATGTCATGGTTACAGTGTTGCATCACTGCGCAATTGTCATTCAAAGCGTGACAGCGCTGAAGATTGGCCTGAGCAGGAAGGAGGTGAAAGTGCCCGGTATTGAGGTGGTTAAGTGTCATCTTGCTCTTCTGAACACTCTCCAGTAGACAAATTCCTTCTCTGGTGCCCCAGTCCAGAATTTAGCTTTCCTCCGCCCGTGCAAAACCTCCGACCAGGCAGTGCAAGCATCAGGTCCCAGAACTGGGCATACCTTTCTCTAAGTATATGTCTCCCCAGGCCGAGGCCTTAGGAGGTCAGGAAAGCAGCTACACACCCTCCCCAGGCAGAACCTGGGAGGTAGGAGCGCGTCCAGAATTTTCCTCCAAATACTTATACCTTTCCCAAGCATGCACCGCTGGCAATAAACTTCCTAGTGGTTGGCCAGGGAGATATTCCCTGGAGATTCATGTAGCACTCTCCTAGAAACTCCAGAGGTCTGGTGGTGACCTCCAGAGACAGGGAGGGCTGACATTCCTCCTCAGGGTACAGGTTACTAGGCGTGGTGGGTGTAGTGCAAGGTCAAAAGATGAGCGCCAGTCACTTTTAGAAATGAACCAACAGAAGTTTATTTCTCTTAACAGGAAAATGTGGGAGAGAGGGGTAGGGCTCAGGACATCCTCAGGCAAATGGAATAGCAGAGAGACAGACTCCTCAGATAAAAATGCAGAACAAGGCAGACAGCAATACAGAAGAAGTGCCTTTAAGCTGAACCCTATTCCAAAGCAACAGCCTCCTCCTGTAGCAACAACTTGACTCAGAGTATCCCACTGTATTTCCTCGGATGAGTTCTCTCTTAAAGATTTCCCAGCCACTTAATAGTCCCTGGCTTATGAAGAGTCTCCTCTGGTAATCCTTCAGAACTCCATCCCTTTCAACTTGCCACTGACAAAAAGAGGTGTTGACCCTCTGACAACTTCCTCTCCCATGCCTCCCGGCATTGACCAGGCTCCCTCCGGCAGAGCCCCTTTACAGGTGATTAATCCTCAGGCTTCCAGCCGACACTGCAAGCGCTGCTCCTCACGTACCCACCCAGACCGCAGTCCAGGTGGAAAGAACCCAGACCATCTGACCTCCTCCGAAAAAATACCTTCTCCCAACATTCTCAGTGGCCAATGAAACTCTTACTGATTGGCTGAGAGAAGTTTACACACTCATAACCTGAATTCACTGTATTGCATCATACTAATGCCAAAGGTAACAGTGCCACCTATTGACAAAAGGGAAAAATCACAGTTAAACCCAAGCTTAGGAGAAACCCATTTGATCGAGACTACAAATTAGTCAGGTTAGCTACCACCTAGCACAGCTAAATTTATTAACAGCCCTGTTTAGGACAAAGTTGCTACATTCATGACTTTGGTTATTAGATCCTCTTACACATTTACCAGGGACATTCCCCAGCAGCAGGCAAAAGCAAACAATACTCAGAGCTTAGGGGACAACCAACACAAGCAATATCTGGCCATGTTATGATGGGATTTGCAAGTGTTCATACGGTCTTCCTTACGTACAGTATCTCACAAAAGTGAGTACACCCCTCACATTTTTGTAAATATGTTATTCTATCTTTTCATGTGACAACACTGAAGAAATGACACTTTGCTACAATGTAAAGTAGTGAGTGTACAGCTTGTATAACAGTGTAAATTTGCTGTCCCCTCAAAATAACTCAACACACAGCCATTAATGTCTAAATAGCTAGCAACAAAAGTGAGTACACCCCTAAGTGAAAAGGTTCAAATTGGGCCCAATTAGCCATTTTCCCTCCCCGGTGTCATGTGAGTCGTTAGTGTTACAAGGTCTCAGGTGTGAATGGGGAGCAGGTGTGTTAAATTTGGTGTTATCACTCTCACTCTCTCATACTGGTCACTGGAAGTTCAACATGGCACCTCATGGCAAAAAACTCTCTGAGGATCTGAAAAAAAGAATTGTTGTTCTACATAAAGATGGCCTAAGCTATAAGAAGATTGCCAAGACTCTAAAACTGAGCTGCAGCACGGTGGCCAAGACCATACAGTGGTTTAACAGGACAGTTTTCAATTAGAACAGGCCTTGCCATGGTCATCCAAAGAAGTTGAGTGCACGTCCTCAGCATCATATCCAGTGGTTGTCTTTGGGAAATAGACATATGAGTGCTGCCAGCATTGCTGCAGAGGTTGTAGGGGTGGGGGGGTCAGCCTGTCAGTGCTCAGACCATACGCCGCACACTGCATCAAATTGGTCTGCATGGCTGTTGTCCCAGAAGGAAGACTCTTCTAAAGATGATGCACAAGAAGCCTGCAAACAGTTTGCTGAAGACAAGCAGACTATGGACATGGATTACTGGAACCATGTCCTGTGGTCTGATGAGACCAAGATAAACTTATTTGGTTCAGATGGTGACAAGCGTGTGTGGCGGCAACCAGGTAAGGAGTACAAAGACAAATGTGTCTTGCCTACAGTCAAGCATGGTGGTGGGAGTGTCATGGTCTGGGGCTGCATGAGTGCTGCCGGCACTGGGGAGCTACAGTTCATTGAGGGAACCATGAAAGCCAACATGTACTGTGACATACTGAAGCAGTACATGATCCCCTCCCTTCAGAGACTGGGCCGCAGGGCAGTATTCCAACATGATAACAACCCCAAACACACCTCCAAGATGACCACTGCCTTGCTAAAGAAGCTGAGGGTAAAGGTGATGGACTGGCCAAGCATGTCTCCAGACCTAAACCCTATTGAGCATCTGTGGGGCATCCTCAAAAGGAAGGTGGAGGAGCGCAAGGTCTCTAACATCCACCAGCTCCGTGATGTCATCATGGAGGAGTGGAAGAGGACTCCAGTGGCAACCTTTGAAGCTCTGGTGAACTCCATGCCCAAGAGGGATAAGGCAGTGCTGGAAAATAGTGGTGGCCACACAAAATATTGACACTTTGGGCGCAATGTGGACATTTTCACTTAGGGGTTGTCTCACTTTTGTTGCCAGGGGTTTAGACATTAATGGCTGTGTGCAGTGGTGGAATTATCAGGGTCGCAACAGTCACAAGTGCTACTGGGCCCTGTAGTTCTCCGCCACTTCGGGGGGCCCACCGTCCGCCCGCCGTGTGAGGGGCCCACCTGACTGAGGTGATGGGGGTTGGGGGATAGGGATGAGATCAATGGTGGTGGTGGGGGGATGGGATCAGTAAGAGGTCCCCCTCCAGTACCACCACCACCCCCCTCCAGTACCACCACCACCCCCCCTCCAGTACCACCACCACCCCCCACCACCACCCCCCCCACCAGTACCACCACCACCCCCCTCCAGGTTGCACTGGTGACACAGTCTGCACTGGGGACACAGGCTGCACTGGTGACACAGGTTGCACTGGTGACACAGTCTGCACTAGGGACACCGGCTGCACTGGGGACACAGGCTGCACTGGGGACACCGGCTGCACTGGGGACACAGGTTGCATTGGTGACACAGGCTGCACTGTGGACACAGGTTGCACTGGGGACACAGGTTGCATTGGTGACACTGGCTGCACTGGGGTCACCGGCTGCACTGGGGACACAGGCTGCATTGGTGACACCGGCTGCACTGGGGACACCGGCTGCACTGGGGACACAGCCTGCACTGGGGACACAGGCTGCATTGGTGACACCGGCTGCACTGGTGACACCGGCTGCACTGGGGACACAGGCTTCACTGGGGACACAGGCTGCATTGGTGACACCGGCTGCATTGGGGACACAGGCTGCACTGGGGACACAGGCTGCATTGGTGACACCGGCTGCACTGGAGACACAGGTTGCATTCGTGACACCGGCTGCACTAGGGACACAGGTTGCATTGGTGACACCGGCTGCACTGGGGACACCGGCTGCACTGGGGACACAGGTTGCACTGGGGACACAGGCTGCATTGGTGACACTGGCTGCACTGGGGACACTGGCTGCACTGGGGACACAGACTGCATTGGTGACACCGGCTGCACTGGAGACACAGGTTGCATTGGTGACACCGGCTGCACTGGGGACACAGGTTGCATTGGTGACACCAGCTGCACTGGGGACACAGGCTGCCCTGGGGACACAGGCTGCATTGGGGACACCGGCTACACTGGGGACAAAAGTTGCACTGGGGACACAGGCTGCATTGGTGACACTGGCTGCACTGGGGACACAGGCTGCATTGGTGACACCGGCTGCACTGGAGACACAGGTTGCATTGGTGACACCGGCTGCACTGGGGACACAGGTTGCATTGGTGACACCGGCTGCACTGGGGACACAGGCTGCACTGGGGACACAGGCTGCACTGGGGACACAGGTTGCACTGGGGACACAGGTTGCACTGGTGACACAGGCTGCACTGGGGACACCGGCTGCACTGGGGACACAGGCTGCATTGGTGACACCGGCTGCAATGGGGACACAGGTTGCACTGGGGACACAGGTTGCACTGGTGACACAGGCTGCACTGGGGACACCGGCTGTACTGAGGACACAGGCTGCACTGGGGACACAGGCTGCATTGGTGACACCAGCTGCACTGGGGACACAGGCTGCACTGGGGACACAGGCTGCATTGGTGACACTGGCTGCACTGGGGACACAGGCTGCACTGGGGACACAGGCTGCATTGGTAACACCAGCTGCACTGGGGACAGAGGCTGCACTGGGGACACAGGTTGCACTGGGGACACAGGCTGCATTGGTGACACCGGCTGCACTGGGGACACAGGTTGCACTGGGGACACAGGTTGCACTGGTGATACAGGCTGCACTGGGGACACAGGCTTCACTGGGGACACAGGCTGCATTGGTGACACCGGCTGCATTGGGGACACAGGCTGCACTGGGGACACAGGCTGCATTGGTGACACCGGCTGCACTGGAGACACAGGTTGCATTCGTGACACCGGCTGCACTGGGGACACAGGTTACATTGGTGACATCGGCTGCACTGGGGACACCGGCTACACTGGGGACACAGGTTGCACTGGGGACACAGGCTGCATTGGTGACACTGGCTGCACTGGGGACACAGGCTGCACTAGGGACACTGGCTGCATTGTTGACACCGGCTGCACTGGAGACACAGGTTGCATTGGTGACACCAGCTGCACTGGGGACACAGGTTGCATTGGTGACACCGGCTGCACTGTGGACACAGGTTGCATTGGTGACACCGGCTGCACTGGGGACACAGGCTGCACTGGGGACACCGGCTGCACTGGGGACACACGCTGCATTGGTGACACCGGCTGCACTGGGGACACAGGCCCTCCTGGGGCCACAGGTTACACGGGGGACACAGGCTGCATTGGTGACAATGGCTGCACTGGGGACACAGGTTGCATTGGTGACACAGGCTGCACTGGAGACACAGGTTGCACTGGGGACACAGGTTGCATTGGTATCAAAATCATGCTTTTCGGGGGGGGGCCTTCATGATTTCTTGCACCGGGGCCCTGAGGTTTCTAGTTACTCCTCTGGCTGTGTGTTGAATTATTTTGAGGGGACAAAATAATAACCTTATAACCTAGGCCATCTTTATGTAGAGCAACAATTCTTTTTTTCAGATCCTCAGAGAGTTCTTTGCCATGAGGTGCCATGTTGAACTTCCAGTGACCAGTATGAGAGAGTGAGAGCGATAACACCAAATTTAACACATCTGCTCCCCACTCACTTTTGTTGCCAGCGGTTTAGACATTAATGGCTGTGTGTTGAGTTATTTTGAGGGGATGGCAAATTGACACTGTTATACAAGCTGTACACTCACTACTTTACATTGTAGACAAGTGTCATTTCTTCAGTGTTGTCACATGAAAAGATAGAAGAGAATATTTACACAAATGTGAGGGGTGTACTCAATTTTGTGAGATACTGTATATACAGGGAAAGGGAATCCGTAAGCGGCGGTGTCCATGCCTGACAGCAGGAGCTGGCCAAGTGGAGAGACACACTGACGAGCAGTGACAGGGGCCGGAGGAATGAGGGAGGATCGCTATGAGGAGGCAGTCACATAGGCGGCATGGTGGAAAGCTGGTGGAGGACAGGAGTTACATTTTGAGTTGAGTTATTTTGAGGGGATGGCAAATTGACACTGTTATACAAGCTGTACACTCACTACTTTACATTGTAGACAAGTGTCATTTCTTCAGTGTTGTCACATGAAAAGATAGAAGAGAATATTTACACAAATGTGAGGGGTGTACTCAATTTTGTGAGATACTGTATATACAGGGAAAGGGAATCCGTAAGCGGCGGTGTCCATGCCTGACAGCAGGAGCTGGCCAAGTGGAGAGACACACTGACGAGCAGTGACAGGGGCCGGAGGAATGAGGGAGGATCGCTATGAGGAGGCAGTCACATAGGCGGCATGGTGGAAAGCTGGTGGAGGACAGGAGTTACATCTGAATTAGAACATGTGCTTGGTTTTTCATCACCTTTCTCTGCTCCTCTGCTTGCTGTTAACATTACCAGCCCTGCATGTACAAAAGGCCGGTGTCCTGTTGAATAATGCATCTGCATGCGCAGTACATTACGTCACTCCAGCTGATATCCCGATCGTCTCAACGGTGCATGCGCAGATCATCGAAGACATTATCCGACGATCCGCAAAGTGCGGAGGATGAATTTGATTCGCAGATTCTGGCAGAGCTGCAGACACTGACACCAGTTTACCTAAATTAGCGCCTATCTTGCACCTAGTTTGTGCCTATTGCCCCCATTTGGGGACACAATGCCAAAGCATGCCGTACAGTGTCATTGCATGCCGTACAATGCCATTGCATGCTGTACAGTGCCATCACATGCCATACAGTGCCATCGCATTCTGTACAGAGCCATTGCATGTCGTACAGTGCCGTCGCATGTCATGCAGTGCCATTGCATGCCGTACAGAACCATTGCATGCCTTACAGTCTCATCGCATGAGGTACAGTGCCATCACATGCTGCAAACAGCCATCACATGGCGTACAGAGCCATCGCAAACCGTACAGAGCCATCGCATACCGTACAGTGTCATTGCATGCTGTACAGTGTCATTGCATGCCATACACAGCCAACACATGCCGTACAGTACCACCACATGCTGTACAGTGTCATTATGTTTCATACAGTAACACTGTATGGTATGCACTGTATGGCATTCTGTGCACTGTACAGCATGTGATGGCTCTCTACGGCATGCAATGGCATTGTACAACATGCGATAATACTGTATGACATGCTATGACCCTGTACGGCATGCGATGGCAATGTACAACATGCAATGGCACTGTACACCATGCGATGGCTCTGTACGTCATGTGATGGCTCTCTATGACATGTGACGGCTCTGTCCGCCATGTGATGGCTCTGTCCGCAATGTGATGGCTCTGTACACTATGTGACGGCTCTGTCCACCATGTGATGGCTCTGTATGCCATGTGACAGCTCTGTCCGCCATGTGATGGCTCTGTATGCCATGTGATGGCTCTGTCCGCCATGTGATGGCTGTGTATGCCATGTGATGGCTCTCTACGCCATGTGATGGCTCTGTACACCATGTGATGGCTCTGTCTGCCATGTGATGGCTCTGTCCGCCATGTGACGGCTCTGTAAGACATGCGATGGCACTGTATGGCATGCAATGGCACTGTACGGCATGCGATGGCACTGTCATAGTCCAGGGCTCTCTGAACTCGCTTCTGTTCCTCTTCTACAGAACTGTCTGTGTTGTCAGACTGACCAATCAGAGAATCTGATTGGCTGGACAGCTTGGGTCCCTCTCAGGGGTCACGTGGTGTGTCTCACTCTCTCTTGTAATGTATCATCGATGTGCTTCTCCCGGTGTTCTGATTACTGCAGATCGCTTTGCTGATTGTTGGATAATGCCTCTGGCTATCCGCGCATGCTTAGTGTTGATGTCACACCAGCTGATTGGAAGATCAGCTGGTGTGACATCATCACTGCGTATGCGAGGATCGTTGGAGGCATTATCTGACGGTCAGCAAAGCGCGGAGGCAGAATCTGAGCAGTAATGATGTGCAGTAACCTCTAGCAACCAATCAGTGAGCAGTATTGATGTGCCGTAACCTTTAGCAACCAATCAGTGAGCAGTAATGATGTGCAGTTATCCTAGCAACCAATCAGTGAGTGGTAATAATGTGCAGTAACCTCTAGCAACCAATCAGTGAGCAGTAATGATGTGCAGTAACCTCTACCAACCAATCAGTGAGCAGTATTGACGTGCAGTAACCTCTAGCAAATAACCAGTGAGCCGTAATAATGTGCAGTAGCCTCTAGCAACCAATCAGTGAGCAGTAATGATCTGCAGTGACCTCTAGCAACCAATCAGTGAGCAGTAATCATGTGCAGTAACCTCTAGCAAACAATCAGTGAGCTGTAATAATGTGCAGTAACCTCTAACAACCAATCAGTAAACAGTAATGATGTGCAGTAACCTCTAGAAACCAATCAGTGAGCAGTAATGATGTGCAGTAACATCTAGCAACCAATCAGTGAGCAGTAATGATGTGCAGTTATCTCTAGCAACCAATCAGTGAGTGGTAATAATGTGCGGTAACCTCTAGCAACCAATCAGTGAGCAGTAATGTTGTGCAGTAGCCTCTAGCAACCAATCAGTGAGCAGTAATGATGTGCAGTAACCTCTACCAACAAATCAGTGAGCAGTATTGATGTGCAGTAACCTCTAGCAAACAATCAGTGAGTGGTAATAATGTGCAGTAACCTCTAGCAACCAATCAGTAAGCAGTAATTATGTGCAGTAACCTCTAGCAACCAATCAGTAAACAGTAATGATGTGCAGTAACCTCTAGCAACCAATCAGTGAGCAGTAATGATGTGCAGTAACCTCTAGCAACCAATCAGTGAGCAGGAATGATGTGCAGTAATCTCTAGCAAACAATCAGTGAGCGTTAATAATGTGCAGTAACCTCTAGCAATCAGTGAGCAGTAATATTGTGCAGTAACCTCTAGCAACCAATCAGTGAGCAGTAATGATGTGCAGTTATCTCTAGCAACCAATCAGTGAGTGGTAATAATGTGCAGTGACCTCTAGCAACCAATCAGAGAGCAGTAATGATGTGCAGTAACCTCTAGCAACCAGTCAGCGAGCAGTAATGATGTGCAGTAACCTCTAGCAACCAATCAGTGAGCAGTAATGATGTGCAGTAACCTCTAGCAACCAATCAGTGAGCAGTATTGATGTTCCGTAACCTTTAGCAACCAATCAGTAAGCAGTAATGATGTGCAGTTATCTCTAGCAACCTATCAGTGAGCCGTAATAATGTGCAGTAACCTCTAGCAACCAATCAGTGAGCAGTAATGATGTGCAGTGACCTCTAGCAACCAATCAGTGAGCAGTAATCATGTGCAGTGATCTCTAGCAAACAATCAGTGAGCGGTAATAATGTGCAGTAACCTCTAACAACCAATCAGTAAACAGTAATGATGTGCAGTAACCTCTAGAAACCATTTAGTGAGCAGTAATGATGTGCGGTAACCTCTAGCAACCAATCAGTGAGCAGGAATGATGTGCAGTTATCTCTAGCAACCAATCAGTGAGTGGTAATAATGTGCAGTAACCTCTAGCAACCAATCAGTGAGCAGTAATGTTGTGCAGTAACCTCTAGCAACCAATCAGTGAGCAGTAATGATGTGCAGTAACCTCTAGCAAACAATCAGTGAGTGGTAATAATGTGCAGTAATTTCTAGCAACCAAGCAGTGAGCAGTAATTATATGCAGTAACTTCTAGCAACCAATCAGTAAACAGTAATGATGTGCAGTAACCTCTAGCAACCAATCAGTGAGCAGTAATGATGTGCAGTAACCTCTAGCAACCAATCAGTGAGCAGTATTGATGTGCAGTAACCTCTAGCAAACAATCAGTGAGTGATAATAATGTGCAGTAACCTCTAGCAATCAGTGAGCAGTAATATTGTGCAGTAACCTCTAGCAACCAATCAGTGAGCAGTAATGATGTGCAGTTATCTCTAGCAACCAATCAGTGAGTGGTAATAATGTGCAGTGACCTCTAGCAACCAATCAGAGAGTAGTAATGATGTGCAGTAACCTCTAGCAACCAGTCAGCGAGCAGTAATGATGTGCAGTACCCTCTAGCAACCAATCAGTGAGCAGTAATGATGTGCAGTAACCTCTAGCAACCAATCAGTGAGCAGTATTGATGTGCCGTAACCTCTAGCAACCAATCAGTGAGCAGGAATGATGTGCAGTTATCTCTAGCAACCTATCAGTGAGCAGTAATGATGTGCAGTAACCTCTAGCAACCAATCAGTGAGCAGTAATGATGTGCAGTTATCTCTAGCAACCAATCAGTAAACAGTAATGATGTGCAGTAACCTCTAGCAACCAGTCAGTGAGCAATAATGATGTGCAGTAACCTCTAGCAACCAATCAGTGAGTGATAATCACGTGCTGTAACCTCTAGCAAACAATCTGTGAGCGTTAATAATGTGCAGTAACCTCTAGCAATCAGTGAACAGTAATGATGTGCAGTAACCTCTAAAAACCAATCAGTGAGCAGTAATGATGTGCAGTAACCACTAGCAACCAATCAGTGAGCAGTAATGATGTGCAGTTATCTCTAGCAACCAATCAGTAAACAGTAATGATGTGCAGTAACCTCTAGCAACCAATCAGTGAGCAGTAATGATGTGCAGTAACCTCTAGCAACCAATCAGTGAGCAGTATTGATGTGCAGTAACCTCTAGCAAACAATCAGTGAGTGATAATAATGTGCAGTAACCTCTAGCAATCAGTGAGCAGTAATATTGTGCAGTAACCTCTAGCAACCAATCAGTGAGCAGTAATGATGTGCAGTTATCTCTAGCAACCAATCAGTGAGTGGTAATAATGTGCAGTGACCTCTAGCAACCCATCAGAGAGTAGTAATGATGTGCAGTAACCTCTAGCAACCAGTCAGCAAGCAGTAATGATGTGCAGTAACCTCTAGCAACCAATCAGTGAGCAGTAATGATGTGCAGTAACCTCTAGCAACCAATCAGTGAGCAGTATTGATGTGCCGTAACCTCTAGCAACCAATCAGTGAGCAGTAATGATGTGCAGTTATCTCTAGCAACCTATCAGTGAGCAGTAATGATGTGCAGTAACCTCTAGCAACCAATCAGTGAGCAGTAATGATGTGCAGTTATCTCTAGCAACCAATCAGTAAACAGTAATGATGTGCAGTAACCTCTAGCAACCAGTCAGTGAGCAATAATGATGTGCAGTAACCTCTAGCAACCAATCAGTGAGTGATAATCACGTGCTGTAACCTCTAGCAAACAATCTGTGAGCGTTAATAATGTGCAGTAACCTCTAGCAATCAGTGAGCAGTAATGATGTACAGTAACCTCTAGAAACCAATCAGTGAGCAGTATTATTGTGCAGTAATCTCTTGCAACCAATTAGTGAGCAGTAATATTGTGCAGTTATCTCTAGCAACCAATCAGTGAGTGGTAATAATGTGCAGTAACCTCTAGCAACCAATCAGCAAGCAGTAATGATGTGCAGTAACCTCTAGCAACCAGTCAGTGAGCAGTAATGATGTGCAGTAACCTCTAGCAACCAATCAGTGAGCAGTAATGATGTGCAGTAACCTCTAGCAACCAATCAGTGAGCAGTATTGATGTGCCGTAACCTCTAGCAACCAATCCGTGAGCAGTAATGATGTGCAGTTATCTCTAGCAACCTATCAGTGAGTGGTAATAATGTGCAGTAACCTATAGCAACCAATCAGTGAGCAGTAATGATGTGCAGTAACCTCTAAAAACCAATCAGTGAGCAGTAATGATGTGCAGTAACCACTAGCAACCAATCAGTGAGCAGTAATGATGTGCAGTTATCTCTAGCAACCAATCAGTAAACAGTAATGATGTGCTGTAACCTCTAGCAACCAATCAGTGAGCAGTAATGATGTGCAGTAACCTCTAGCAACCAATCAGTGAGCAGTATTGATGTGCCGTAACCTTTAGCAACCAATCAGTGAGCAGTAATGATGTGCAGTTATCTCTAGCAACCAATCAGTGAGTGGTAATAATGTGCAGTAACCTCTAGCAACCAATCAGTGAGCAGTAATGATGTGCAGTAACCTCTAGCAACCAGTCAGTGAGCAGTAATGATGTGCAGTAACCTCTAGCAACCAGTCAGTGAGCAGTAATGATGTGCAGTAACCTCTAGCAACCAATCAGTGAGCAGTAATGATGTGCAGTAACCTCTACCAACCAATCAGTGAGCAGTATTGATGTGCAGTAACCACTAGCAAATAATCAGTGAGCGGTAATAATGTGCAGTAACCTCTAGCAACCAATCAGTGAGCAGTAACGATGTGCAGTAACCTCTAGCAAATAATCAGTGAGTGGTAATAATGTGCAGTAACCTCTAGCAACCAGTCAGTGAGCAGTAATGATGTGCAGTAACCCCTAACAACCAATCAGTAAACAGTAATGATGTGCAGTAACCTCTAGCAACCAATCGGTGAGCAGTAATGATGTGCAGTAACCTCTAGCAACCAATCAATGAGCAGTAATGATGTGTAGTTATCTCTAGCAACCAATCAGTGAGTGGTAATAATGTGCAGTAACCTCTAGCAACCAATCAGTGAGCAGTAATGATGTGCAGTAACCTCTAGCAACCAATCAGTGAGCAGTTATGATGTGCAGTAACCTCTAGCAACCAATCAGTGAGCAGTAATGATGTGCAGTAATCTCTAGCAACCAATCAGTGAGCAGTATTGATGTGCAGTAACCTCTGGCAACCAATCAGTGAGCAGTATTGATGTGCAGTAACCTCTGGCAAACAATCAGTGAGTGGTAATAATGTGCAGTAACCTCTAGCAACCAATCAGTGAGCAGTAATTATTTGCAGTAACCTCTAGCAACCAATCAGTGAGTGATAATCATGTGCTGTAACCTCTAGCAAACAATCAGTGAGCGTTAATAATGTGCAGTAACCTCTAGCAATCAGTGAGCAGTAATGGTGTGCAGTAACCTCTAGAAACCAATCAGTGAGCAGTATTGATGTGCAGTAACCTCTAGCAACCAATTATTGAGCAGTAACATTGTGCAGTAACCTCTAGCAACCAATCAGTGAGCAGTAATTCTAGTACAGTACAGTACAGTGTTCTATACCAGTGAGCGCTAACACTAGTGCCCTGATAGTGTTC
Organism: Aquarana catesbeiana; assembly: GCF_042186555.1. Taxonomy (NCBI): domain Eukaryota; kingdom Metazoa; phylum Chordata; class Amphibia; order Anura; family Ranidae; genus Aquarana; species Aquarana catesbeiana. The sequence continues at coordinate 969,480,422 of NC_133324.1, forward strand.
TGATAGCTAGTTAGTGCATATCCATCGTCAATCACAATTGACTATCTGCTGAAAGAAAACATTTCCACCTATGTTGACATGATCCTTTCCAGTGGCTCATTTGTGCTAAATGGCATGTCCTGGGCCCCGCCGCTAAATGTAGAGAAAAGGGAGGGGTCTCCTTGGTGATGTAATTGACCAAATATGGTCACGTGACTATATTTGGTTATTGATGTCAGTGATGTTGTCCCTAGGGCGGCACGGTGGTGTAGTGGATAGCACTTTTGCCTAGCAGCAAAAAGGGTCACTGGTTCGAATCCCAACTACGACACCACCGGCCTGGAGTTTGCATGTTCTCCCTGTGCCTGTGTCAGTTTCCTCCGGGTACTCCGGTTTCCTCCCACATTTCAAAGACATGTTGGTAGGTCAATTAGATCATGTCTAAATTGGCCCTAGTATGAGTGTGATTTAGGGACCTTAGATTGTAAGCTCCTTGAGGGTAGGGACCAGGCTCTTTCTGGTGGTGTGGGTACAGCGTGGCTCTCTCTGGTGGCGTGGGTACAGCGTGGCTCTTTCTGGTGGTGCGGGTACAGATTGTACACTGAGCATCTATGATTGGAGAGACATACACTGTCTGCAGTCATAAACAAGCCTGCCCATCAGCACTTTATAACAGACTTTATTTGCTTCGCTTCATATCCATATCCAAAGGGGTTTTCATAACCATTCTCAGAACTATAAAAAAAGTAATCTAAAGGAGTCCCCAAACTGTAAAGACCTTCACACATCCCATGCACTGGGCATCATTTCACTCCAGCCCCATACCCCCCCCACCTGTTTTTTTTTCTTAATTTTGTAAGTAAGCCCAGCCCCCAGCTGTCACTATTGTCTTGGCCAGAATGATGTCTTCTGTGCTCAGAAAACTCCTGGGACATGCATGTCACATAGCCCAGGATGCTTCAGGTTCCATTCATGCAGCTGGAGAATGGCAGACCCAGGGGAGCATCATCAGGGACCAGGTTGCCAGAACCAGTAGGAGGCACCTGACACTTAATGTCAGGACCAAAGATGGCGGCACAGGACCCTGCCTCTGCCAGCAGCACAGGGGATCACAGCAGAATAACGCTGGGTCTGAGTCGAGGACAATGCTACATGACAACTAAAAGAGGAGTAAAAAATGGATAGGGGGGTGAATGAAATTCCTCTTTAGGTTCTTTGATAAGGAAAGCAACAACCTCTGTTCATGACCATAGGATTTGAAAGTTTATTCAGAAGAAAAGAGTTACAAAGTAAATATTAGAAAGTAGAAAGATTAGCAGTTGCAGGTTGTGCCAAGATTTTTAAACTTGAATTTAGGACAGTTGCAATGTATGAACTCCCAAAATATATCATTTTACATTTTAACACATTCACTGAAGAGTTTTGCATGAGTAAAACATATAACAGTAACAAGAGACATTTATTTCTGTTATTTTTGAAGACCTTCTTTGGAGACAAATTGTCTCTCTACAGATTGCACAACAAAAAACAGGAAATCGCCCCGGGACTTTAAATGAGGTGAATGCGGTAAGCCAACAATTGACAGAGTAAATGCAGTCTCAAAATGTATTAAAATTGTCATGCAAACATAAACATGAATCATAGCCAAGCCACTGAAATGATACATACAGTAAAAAAAATGTCATTACACGTATCATGGTATAGAATGTAAATTGCAAAGTACACAGGCATGAAAAGTATCCCAACGCATTTCGCAAGACCATGCTGGGTTCATCAGGTGTAGATGCGTGTGTAGTACATCTGTAGGGGGTATAATGAACCAAATAAGTATCAGCACAGATATGATATCATGAAAATTAGTCAAGAGGGTCCAAAACGCATGGCCCTATACTCACCGAAGGCTGGATCAGACTACCAATTGCTTGATACCCAGAGGTGGCAGTAATGAGCGTCCGGCTCGGGAGCTGAGGAGGCAGAGGAAAAACCAACCCAACAGAGCACAAACAGGGGGCAGACATGGCCGGGATGGGGGAATGTGTCACCAAAGATCACCAAAGATCTCCCAGTATCTATTAATAATGTCAACTGAAACATACATGCCTATGTATCAATAGATGCTGTCATAACAGCATAGAAGTAAAGTAGTATATGATAGAAGTATGTATAGGCTGAATCAATCTGGTTCAATAATGGTATGAGCTAAGAATCTAAGGGACAATAGAGAGCTTCTCAGGAAGCCAGGGACATAAGGAAGCTTCTCCAGAAGCCAGAGACACAAGGAAACACTGGGGGTACACTAGGAATATTATCAGACAGCCAGGGAGATAAGCAATCACTGGGGGTATACTATGAATCTCCTCAGGAAGCCAGAGACACGAGAAAGCACTGGCGGTACACTACTTATCTTCTCGGGAAGCCAAGGACACAAGGAAGCACTGGGAAGCCTGGGGGTACACTAGGAATCTTCTCAGCAAACCAGGGATAAAGGGAAGCACTGGGGGTACACTAGGAATCTTCTCAGCAAACCAGGGATAAAGGGAAGCACTGGGGGTACACTAGGAATCTTCTGAGCAAGCCAGAGATACAGTCAAGCACTGGAGGTACACTAGGAATCTTCTCAGCAAGCCAGGGACTTGAGGAAGCACTGGGTGTACACTAGGAAACTTCTTAGGAACCCAGGGACACAAAGAACCACTAAGGGTACACTGGGATTCTTCTTAGGAAGCCATGGACACAAGAAAGCGGGGGGGGGGACACTAGGAATATTCTCTGGAAGCCAGGGACAGGAGAAAACACTGGGGGTACAACCGTTATCTTCTTAGGAAGCCAGGGAACACTGGGGGTACACTACGAATCTTCTGAGAAAGACAGGGACACAGTAAAGCACTGGGGGTACACTAGGAATCTTCTCAGGAAGCCAGGGACATAAGGAAGCACTGGGTATACACTAGGAATCTTCTCAGGAAGCTAGGGACATGAGAAAGTGCTGAGGGTACACCAGTTATTCTCTCAGGTAGCCAGGGACATGAGGAAGCACTGGGGGTACACTAGGATTCCTCTTAGGAAGCCCGAGACACAAGGTTGAACTGGGGGTAAACTAGGAATCTTCTGAGGAAGCCAGGGACACAAGGAATCACTGCATGTACACTAGGATTCTTCTGGGGAAGCCAGGGACACGAGAAAGCACTGGGGGTACACCAGTTATCTTCTCAGGAAGTCAGGGACATAAGCAAGCACTGGGGTACACTAGGAATATTCTAAGGAAGCCAGAGACACCAGTAAGCACTAGGGGTATGCCAGTTATTTTCCCTCAAAGCCAGGGACCCAAGAAAGCGCTGGGGTACACTAGGAATATTATCAGGAGGCCAAGGATGCAAGGAAGCACTGGGAGTACACTAGGAATCTTCTCAGGAAGCCAGAGACACAAGGGAACACTGGGGGGATATTAGGATTCTTCTTTGCAAGCCAGGGACACAAGGAAGCACTGGGGCACACTAGAAATATTCTCAGGAAGCCAAGGATACAAGGAAGCACTGGGGGTACACTAGGAATCTTCTCATGTAGCCAAGAACACAAGGAAGCACTGGGGGTACACCGGTTATCTTTTTAGGAAGCACTGAGGGTACTCTAGGAATCTTCTCAGAAAACCAGGGATACAAGGGAGCCTGGGAGTACACTAGGAATCTTCTCAGCAAACCAGGGATAAAGGGAAGCACTGGGGGGTACACTAGAAATCTTCTGAGCAAGCCAGGGACACAGTCAAGCACTGGAGGTACACTAGGAATCTTCTCAGGAAGCCAGGGACTTGAGAAAGCACTGGGTGTACACTAGGAAACATCTTAGGAACCCAGGGACACAAAGAACCACTGGGGGTACACTGGGATTCTTCTTAGGAAGCCATGGACACAAGAAAGCGGGGGGGGACACTAGGAATATTCTCTGGAAGCCAGGGACATGAGAAAACACTGGGGGTACAACCGTTATCTTCTTAGGAAGCCAGGGAACACTGGGGGTACACTAGGAATCTTCTGAGAAAGACAGGGGCACAGTAAAGCACTGGGGGTACACTAGGAATCTTCTCAGGAAGCCAGGGACATAAGGAAGCACTGGGTGTACACTAGGAATCTTCTCAGGAAGCTAGGGACATGAGAAAGTGCCAAGGGTACACCAGTTATTCTCTCAGGTAGCCAGGGACATGAGGAAGCACTGGGGGTACACTAGGAATCTTCTTAGGAAGCCAGAGACACAAGGTAGAACTGGGGGTAAACTAGGAATCTTCTGAGGAAGCCAGGGACACAAGGGATCACTGGGCGTACACTAGGATTCTTCTGGGGAAGCCAGGGACACGAGAAAGCACTGGGGGTACACCAGTTATCTTCTCAGGAAGTCAGGGACATATGCAAGCACTGGGGGTACACTAGGAATATTCTAAGGAAGCCAGAGACACCAGTAAGCACTAGGGGTATGCCAGTTATTTTCCCATAAAGCCAGGGACCCAAGGAAGCGCTGGGGTACACTAGGAATATTATCAGGAGGCCAAGGATGCAAGGAAGCACTGGGGGTACACTAGGAATCTTCTTAGGAAACCAGGGATATGAGGAAAGCCCTGGGGATACACTAGGAATCTTCTGAGGAATCCAGGGACACAGTGAAGCACTGGGGGTACACTAGGAATCTTCAGGAAGCCAGGGACACAAGGAAGCACTGTGGGTTCACTAGAATTTCTTTCTGGAAGCCAGGGACATGAGAGGAACTAGGGGTACACTAGATATCTTCTCAGGAAGCCAGAGACACAAGGGAACACTGGGGGGATATTAGGATTCTTCTTTGGAAGCCAGGGACACAAGGAAGCACTGGGGCACACTAGAAATATTCTCAGGAAGCCAAGGATACAAGGAAGCACTGGGGGTACACTAGGAATCGTCTCATGTAGCCAAGAACACAAGGAAGCACTGGGGGTACACCGGTTATCTTTTTAGGAAGCACTGGGGGTACACTAGGAGTACTGAGGAAACCAGAGACACAATTAAGCACTGGGTGTACACTAGAAATCTTCTTAGGAAGTCAGGGACACAAGGAAGAACTGTGGGTACACTAGGAATATTCTCTGGAAGCCAGGGACACGATAAAGCACTGGAGATACACTAGTTATCTTCTCGGGTAACCAGGGACACAAGGAAGCACTGGAGGTACACTAGGAATCCACTGATGAAGCCAGGGACACGAGAAAGCACTGAGGGTACACTAGGAATATTCTCAGCAAGCCAAGGACACAAGAAAGCACTGGGGGTAAACTAGGAGTCTTCTCAGGAAACCAGGGACACAAGAAAGCACTGGGGGTAACCTAGGATTATTCTGATGAAGCCAGGGACACGAGGAAGCACTGGGGGTAAACTAGGAATCTTCTTAGGAAACCAGTGACACAAGGAAGCACTGGGGGTACGGCGGTAGGATTCTTCTGAGGTAGCCAAGGACAGAAGGAAGCACTGGGAGTACACTAGGAATATTCTCAGGAAGCCAAGGACACAAGTAAGCACTGGGGTACACTAGGAATCTTCTCAGGAAACCAGGGATATGAGGAAGCACTGGGGGGTACACCAGGATTCTTCTGAGGAAGTCAGGGACAGAGGAAGCCAGGGACACAAGAAAGCACTGGGGGTACACCAGTTATCTTCTCAGGAAGCCATAGACATGAGGAAGCACTGGGGGTACACTAGGAATATTCACAGGAAGCCAAGGACACAAGAAAGCACTGGGGCACACTAGGAATCTTCTGAGGAAGGCAGGGACACGGAAAGAACTGGGGGTATACTAGAAATATTTTTAAGAAGCCAGGGACACGGGGTAGAACTGGGGGTAAACTAGGATGCTTCTGAGGAAGCCAGGGACATGTGAAAGCACTGGGGTACACTAGGAATATTCTCTGGTAACCAAGGACACAAGGAAGCACTGGGGATACACTAGGAATATTCTCAGGAAGCCAGGGATCCAAGGAAGCAATGGGGGTACACTAGGATTCTTCTGAGGAAACCAGGGATCCAAGGAAGCAATGGGGGTACACTAGGATTCTTCTGAGAAAGCCAGGGACACAAGGAAGCATTGGGGATACACTAGGAATCTTCTTAGGAAGCCAGTGACAGGAGGAAGCACTGGGGTACACTAGGAATTGTCTTTGGAAGACGGAACATAAGGCAGCACTGGGGGTACACTAGAATTCTTCTGTGGAAGCCAGGGACACGAGAAAGCACTGGGGGTACATTAGTTATCTTATCAGGAAGTCAGGGACATAAGGAAGCACTGGGGGTGCACTAGTAAACTTCTCATGAATTTAGGGACATCAGAAAGCACTGGGGGTATACTTGGAATCTTTTCAGAAAGCCAGGTACACGAGGAAGCACTGGGGGTACACTAGGAATCTTCTTAGGAAGCCAGGGACATAAGGAAGCACTGGGGTACACAAGGAGTTTTCTTTGGAAGCCAGTGACATAAGGAAGCACTGGGGGTACACTAGGGTTCCTCTGTGGAAGCCGGGGACACGAGAATCTTATCAGGAAGTCAGGGACATAAGGAAGCACTGGGGGTTGACCTAGTAATCTTCTAATGAATTCAGGGACATCAGAAAGCACTGGGGTTACACTTGGAATCTTCTCAGAAAGCCAGAGACATGAGGAAGCACTGGGGGTACACTAGACATCTTCTAAGAAAGCCAAAGGCACAAGGAAGCACTGGGGGTACACTAGGAATCTTTTCAGAAATCCAGGAACACATGCAAGCACTAGGAGTACACTAGACATCTTCTCGGGAAGCCAGGAACACATGCAAGCACCGGGGTTACACTAGGAATATTCTCAGGAAGCCAGTGACACAAGGAAGCACTGGGGTTACACTAGGAACATTCTCGGAAAGCCAGGGACATGTGGAAGCACTGGGGGTACACTAGACATCTTCTCAGGAAACTGAGGACACAAGGAAGCACTGGGGCAACACTTGGAATATTCTCAGAAAGCCACGGACACGAGGAAGCACTGAGGGTACACTAGACATCTTCTCAGGAAACCAAGGACACAAGGAAGCACTGGAGTTACACTTGGAATATTCTCAGAAAGCCAGGGACACGAGGAAGCACTGGGGGTGACTAGACATCTTCTCAGAAAGCCAAGGGCACAAGGAAGCACTGGGGCTGCACTAGATATATTCTCAGGAAACCAAGGACACAAGGAAGCACTGGGGTTACACTAGTTATCTTCTCAGGATGCCCGGGACATGAGGAAGCACTGGGGGTACACTAGGGATATTCTCAGGAAGCCAAGGACACAAGGAAGCACTGGGGGTAAACTAGGAATCTTCTCAGGAAACCAGTGACACAAGGAAGCACTGGTGGTACAGTAGGATTCTTCTAAGGAAGCCAAGGACAGAAGGAAGCACTGGGAGTACACTAGGAATATTCTCAGAAGGCCAAGGACACAAGGAAGCACTGGGGTACACTAGGAATCTTCTCAGGAAACCAGGAATACGAGGAAGCACTGGGGGTACACCAGGATTCTTCTGAGGAAGTCAGGGACAGAGGAAGCCAGGGACACAAAAAAGCACTGGGGGTACACCAGTTATCCTCTCAGGAAGCCATGGACATGAGGAAGCACTGGGGGTATACTAGGAATATTCACAGTTAGTCAAGGACACAAGAAAGCACTGGGGTACACTAGGAATTTTCTCAGGAAACCAGGGATATGAGAAAGCACTGTGGGTACATTAGGATTCTTCTGAGGAAAGCAGGGACACGGGAAGCACTGGGGGTATACTAGAAATCTTTTTAAGAAGCCAGGGACATGGGGTAGAACTGGGGGTAAACTGGGATTCTTCTGAGGAAGCCAGGGACATGTGAAAGCACTGGGAGTACACTAGGAATATTCTCAGGTAACCATTGACACAAGGAAGCACTGGGTGTACACTAGTTATCTGCTCAGGAAGCACTGGGGGTACACTAGGAGTATTAAGGAATCCAGTGCACAATTAACCACTGGGTGTACACTAGGAATCTTCTTAGGAAGTCAAGGACGCAAGGAAGCAGTGGGTGTACATTAGGAATCTTCTTAGGAAGCCAGGGACACAAGGAAGAACTGGGGGTACACTAGGAATATTCTCTGGAAGCAGGTACATGAGAAAGCACTGGAGGTACACCAGTTATCTTCTTAGGAAGCCAGGGACATGAGAAAGCACTGAGGGTACACTAGGAATATTCTAAGGAAGCAAAGGACACAAGGAAGCACTGGGGGTAAACTAGGAATCTTCTCAGAAAACCAGGGATACAAGGAAGTAATGGGGGTACTCTAGGATTCTTCTGAAAAAGCCAGGGATACAAGGAAGCATTGGGGATACACTAGGAATCTTCTTATGAAGCCAGTGACAGGAGGAAGCACTGGGGTATACTAGGAATTGTCTTTGGAAGCCAGGGACACGAGAAAGCACTGGGGGTACACTACCTCATCAAGTTATATAAACCGGGAAGTTTCAGGGGGTTTGTTAGAACTTTTTCTCTTTTTGGATGAGAACTCAATGCTGTTTGACTAGTGCTTTATAATCTCTCCTACAACCCAGCAGGCTGTACGCATGTCTCTGCCATTGGGAAGATGCATAGTAATAGATAAGAGGGTCCAGACAACAACTGACACTGCTCATACTGACGCAGACAATGTAGACGACATACAGGAAGGTACTGGCTTGTTTATAGACCTGCAGGTAATGCATGAACCAAATAACATTGGCTGGGCCAAAGCAGAGAACAAACATACACAGCACAACCACAGTCAGGAAGACGGCTCGGGATCTCTTCTGGGCACCCTTGATGCTCAGTGTGCTGAGGCTGCGGACGATTCCAAAGTAACAGAAGGTTGTAATAATTAAAGGTAAGAAATATAAAAGAGCCATATAAATAGGGAAGTAGTAGTTAACATAAAACTTGTAAAAAGAATCGACATCCTGAACATCAGAACAAGTTGTGATCTTTAGGAGTGGAAATTTTTGGGTTTGTCGCCTTATGAGAAGTGGCACGGTGCTGGCGATCGAGATCGCCCAGATGCAGCAACACACCAGCCAGGCTCGTCTCATTGTGCGCCAGGGAAGGGACTGGACCGGATAGACCAGAGCTAGGAACCGGTCCACACTGATACTCGTCATCAGCAGGATGGATCCACGCATGTTACTGTAAAACGTGGCAGTGACAAATCGGCACATCCCTTCCCCCATCAGCCAGTTATTTCCTGAGAATCGGTACACAATGTGAAAAGGAAGAATACTAGCAAAGAGAACATCAGCAGTGGCTAGGTTCAGCAGGTACACCACTCCTGGCTTCTTCACCTTCACCTTCACCAAGAACATGATAATCGCCATTATATTGAGAGGAAGAGCCACGAGGAGAACCACAGTATAGACGGAGGGCACAAACTTCGTCAGCCACCAGTTATTCAGATATGTTTTCAATGGAAATATGTAGATTGGTTGGGTTGAATTCCTAGATTCTTTATCTGAAAACATCAAAATATGAGCTGAAGTCTTTGAGTAAGAAACATTTTGAAGTCATTTTCACATTACAACAAACAGGAGGACAGCCGATCATCTCTCATGTGCCCCCTTAATGTTAAGTGCTCAGTTGGTTTCAATACAAGTGAAGATTAACACCCAAGTGTCTTCAAAATATATTCATGCTTCTGTGCTTATCTTTCACCAGGTAAAAAACCTGCTTATCGTAAGAAACAAGAAACATGCATATAATGTGTATTGCTCAAAACTTCAGTGTACAGAGCCCAGCTCTTCAATCCTCTTAACCTTGCTCCAGATGGCTGCTTCCTCAAACTCCATCAAACAGCTCACACCTCTATAGCCAGGTTATAAAAGATATAAGGCTCAAACATAGTGTACCCTGCTAAAACAAATTTATTATTCCCATGCAAGACATACATAACGCTGTAGATATCTAATGTAGCAAAGTCCGGGACCTCTAGAGTCAGGTACAGCTGACATCCTTCTGTGTAGAGGGGGTTGCGAGGCATGGTGGGTGCAAAATGAACAGGTGGGCACCAGACACTTTTTGAATGCAAAGAGAATTATTGTCTCCTGAACAGAACTGTGGGAGAGAGGGTTAGGCCCAGGACACCCTTAAGTAGATGCAATGATAATTGGCAGACTCCGAGACTTCTATAGGTAGACAGCTATACAGGTGAAGACCTCCAGCCGGACACCACTTCTGTATAGGTAGGACCGCTGTCTCCTATGGCAACAATCTTGTAGCAGTTACAACGGAAGTTGTATTCAACTATTGACAACAGAAAAAGTTCTCTGCTTACTCCACAGTCACTCACCGTGGGTCTTCACTCAATGAGCTTCCAGTCTTTCACTAAACTTCGGATCTTCCTCAAGCGTCACCCCCGCTTCTTTGCTGGGTCCCTGGCTTGGCACTCACAGATAGTCTTCAAGCGTCAAGCCTGCTGACCAGCTAGGCAGTGGCGTACCTATGGGGGGGGCATGTGCCACATATTGGGGGGTGTCAGGCCAGCTATCAGGGCTGGGACAAGGCAGGGCAGGTGCTCTGTAGTCGTGGCTGGCTCTCTATATTCGTGCGTGTCAGCAGCTGCTGCTCTGTGTTATTCAGCTCACAGTCGGGCTCTTTACTGCCACCTCTGTCTGCTTCCTGCATATGTACCCCTCGTGTGTACTGTACTATATTTTGGATTGCAGCTCCTCTTGTGTCTCACAGGGACATGTAGAAACAGGACCTGGGACTAGGAAGACCACCTTTACATGTGGGTGTACACTGAGTGTGTAGAGGTGTAAGGGGGACTGAGTGTGTAGAGGTGTGAGGGGGGCTGAGTGTGTAGAGGTGTGAGGGGGACTGAGTGCATATAGGTGTGAGGGGGACTGAGTGCGTAGAGATGTGAGGGGGACTGAGTGTGTAGAGGTGTGAGGGGGGCTGAGTGCGTATAGGTGTGAGGGGGGCTGAGTGCGTAGAGGTGTGAGGGAGGCTGAGTGTGTAGAGGTGTGAGGGGGATTGAGTGCGTAGAGGTGTGAGGGAGGCTGAGTGCGTAGAGGTGTGAGGGGGGCTGAGTGCGTAGAGGTGTGAGGGAGGCTGAGTGCATAGAGGGGTGAGGGGGATTGAGTGCGTAGAGGTGTGAGGGAGGCTGAGTGCATAGAGGTGTGAGGGGGACTGAGTGCGTAGAGGTGTGAGGGAGGCTGAGTGCGTGTAGGTGTGAGGGGGGCTGAGTGCGTAGAGGTGTGAGGGAGGCTGAGTGCATAGAGATGTGAGGGGGACTGAGTGCGTAGAGGTGTGAGGGAGGCTGAGTGCGTAGAGGTGTGAGGGGGGCTGAGTGCGTAGAGGTGTGAGGGGGACTGAGTGCGTAGAGATGTGAGGGGGGCTGAGTGCGTAGAGATGTGAGGGGGACTGAGTGCATAGAGGTGTGAGGGGGGCTTAGTGCGTAGAGGTGTGAGGGGGACTGAGTGTGTAGAGGTGTGAGGGGGGCTGAGTGCGTAGAGGTGTGAGGGGGGCTGAGTGCGTAGAGGTGTGAGGGGGACTGAGTGTGTAGAGGTGTGGGGGGGACTGAGTGCATAGAGGTGTGAGGGGGCTGAGTGCGTAGAGGTGTGAGGGGGACTGAGTGCGTAGAGGTGTGAGGGGGACTGAGTGCGCAGAGGAGAGGTGTGAAGAGGACTGGATGCGTAGAGGTGTGAAGAGGACTGGATGTGTAGAGGTGTGAGGGGGACTGAGTGTGTAGAGGTGTGAGGGGGGCTGAGTGCGTAGAGGTGTGAGGGGGGACTGAGTGCGTAGAGGTGTGAGGAGGACTGAGTGCGTAGAGGTGTGAGGGGGGCTGAGTGCGTAGAGGTGTGAGGGGGACTGATTGCGTAGAGGTGTGAGGGGGCTGGGGAGGGGATCTGGGGGTCCCCTTTTTAAAGCGGGCTTCCAGATCCTTATAAGCCCCCCCACCCGCAGACCCCCACAACCACCGGGCAAGGGTTGTGGGGATGAAGCCCTTGTCCCCATCAACATGGGGACAAGATGCTTTGGGGACCCAAAAGCATCCTCCCCATGTTCAGGGCATGTGGTCTGGTACGGCTCTCTCGTCCCCCCCTATTTTCCTGAGGCCTGCCAGGTTGCATGCTTGCATAAGGGTCTGGTATGGATTTTGGGGGGGACCCCTACGCCATTTTTTAAAAAATTTGGTACAGGGTTGCCCTTAATATCCATACCAGACCTGAAGGGCCTGGTATGGATTTTGGGGGGACCCCCACGCAATTTTTTTTTTAAATTTTGGTACAGGGTTCCCCTAATATTCATATCAGACGCAAAAGGCCTGGTAATGGACTGGGGGGGAACCCATGCCGTTTTTTTCAATGATTTTTATCTATATTGCCGAGACACGACAATCCATTACAGCCGCGAATAGTTTTAAATTACTTTTTTTCCTTTAGAAATGTAATTTTGCTGTGGTATTGTTCTAAATACGGGAAAACTGCGCCACTTTACAGGCATACTATAGACACCCCCCAGGCACGATATTTAAAGGAATATTTCATTTTTATTGTTTCACTTTATGCATCTTTAAAATCACTAGCATTTTTAAAACTTTTTTTGCATTGATACATGTCCCCTGGGGCAGGACCCGGGTCCCCAAACACTTTATGACAATAACTTGCATATAAGCCTTTAAAATGAGCACTTTTGATTTTTCATGTTCGTGTCCCATAGACTTTAAAGGTGTTTGCATGTTCGTCCAAATTTTTTGCCCGTTCGCATGTTCTGGTGCAAACCGAACCTGGGGCGGTGGGGGTTCGGCTCATCCTTATCTGTCCTTCGGATCGGGTGCAGGCGCCGCCATTCCAACTAAGGGAAACCGGCAGTGGAGCCTTGAGGCTTTACTCCCGGTTTCCTACTGCACATGCTCGAGTCGCACGGTACTTTGTGAATGGCCAGCTTGTCTTCTGGGACACACACAGGTCCCAAAAGACAGCAGGGGGGCTCACCGCAAAAAGGTACCAAAGAAAAAAACTCTTTTTTTAAATATCCAAAAAACAAGGGGTGGGGGGGGTGGTCTTTCGTTTAAGACCACCTCTCCAAAAGTGGGTGGAACTCCACTTTAACACAGTGATTTCCTATAATCTTCAGCTCCATCTAGTGGCCATAATGTGGTATTTTTTTATGACATTTCTCAATCAGAATAAGAACTGCATTATGATCACTAGATGGAGTTGATGATTAAGGATGGGCTCAGGAGTGTTTGAACTCTCCTGAGCTCTCCGGCCAAGAAGTTGTCAAAGCCAGCAGCCAATCATAGGCAGTGAAGGCATTCCCTAAACCACAGCTACAAGTAAGCATCAAAGCGTACTGTGGGGCAGGGAATGCCTCCGCTGCTTATGATTGGCTCCATCCAGCACCAGGCCCATAGGTTTCTTTCTTTATTTAGGAGCGCATGGTCCACATTGAAACTATTGCCAACCATTTGAATGACCTCTGATTGGCTGACAGCTTTGACAACTTCCCAGTAAGGAGAGCTCAGATGGGTTTGGATTTGTGTCTGATCACGCCTGAGCTTGTCACTTATGGTGACACCACATTACCCAAAGTCTGATAGGGTGTCACAAGAACAGAAAGTAATAGGGAGACCACAGACCTTTCCACACTCCATCCAATAAACAAACAAGAGTTGGCTGGAGTTCCACTTTAAGTTACATTTTTGATGAATGGAAACATAAAAAGATATTTAGTAATGAAAGCTCCTTACCTGGATAGGGAAAGATCTCTGAAAGTAAGAGAAGAGAAGGCACAGAGTTAGGTTTGATCTATCATTGATATAAAAGTTATTTTATACACAGTAACGAGGATGTACTACGTGCTCTGAGCCCCAGCAACCAATCAGATCTCAAGTTTCTGTGGTCACATGATAGAAGATATTTTCATTAAGCCCTTATGGTGTTCATACCTCTGATTTGCTGTGTAGCACCCTCCTAGGTAGGTGCTAGAAGAGAGTATAGTTTTTGGTCTTTCTGCTAACCAGGAAGATGGAAGATGGTCTGGTAGACAGAGTGCTCTCTGCCTACCAGAGAGCAGGATCTATTGGTTAGGTCTGCTCATTGTACTCAGGTGCAGCTCAGCTTGTTCTGACTGTCCCCCACTTGTCCAATAGGGAGGCATATTGGACAGTGGGAGGGGGCCTGACAAATAAGTGCACAGGATTTGTTACAGCCCTGGCAATTGGCAGAAGGAAATGTGCTGCATTGCATTGTGGGATACTGTATATATAGCCAGGGTACATGCACTTGGGGTGAGTAGAGCCAGGGAACAGAGCCCATGAGGGAGAGGGGCGGCTGCCCTCTCCTCCACGGAGGCAGTTGAACAGACCTGGGTGGTCGACCCAAGGGCCTAGAGAGAGATGCTGAACCCAGAGGTCCTGCAGAGCTGACTGGAAGAGGGGACATCAGGGAGGATCTGATTCTGCCTACTGTGAGTACAGATCTTTGTCTTTGGGGCCAGTCGAGCGAGGGCCGCCCCCTTCAGCTAGAAGAGTCAGTGGACGGGTGTCAGTAAAGGGGATGCTAGAGAGTATCCTGAAGATAATGTAGTGTGTCAAATCTGCTGCTAGTGAGAGCAAGCAGACTTAACCCTTCCATACATGTGGCTGTATGGTTCAAGCAGTGTGTCTGCTTCCACAGATAATCCGGTGAGGCCAAGTGAGAGTTGTCCTTATCTATTGTGAATAGTTCTAGTTGGAGTATCTCACTCATCCCTTCTCCCATCCAAGTTCCAAATAAAATACAAAAACCCAAATACCTTAGACTGGTCTTTTGAGTAGCGAGCAAAAGGGAGTAAGGGTGGAACAAGTAGGAGCTCTCAGCAACTAAGCAAGAACCCCTAGCAACACAGCAGGAACCCTCAGCACCTAAATGGGAACCATTGGCAACCAGCTGCAGGTAACCAGTGAGAGACCTATGAAGTCAACACTCAGCAAGCCCTAGGGGGACAATGCTATAGTTGTATAATCAGGGGACCATCTCTATCAGTGATGGTCCAATTTCCTGATATAGTAGGCCTTAGGTGTGGTATCACCAAAGGGCCACCTATAATATTCAGGGGACAGCCCTAGAGTGGAGACACATTGGGGTTGATTTAGTAAAGCTGAAGGGGGCAAAATCTGGTGCAGCTCTGTGAGTAAGCTGAGGGCAGTACCAGAGCAGATTTCTCGCCAGGCGGGGACGGTGAAGAAGTGGGAAAACTTCAGCAAGTGCCAAGTCAGGGACCCAGCGGGACAGCAGAGGTGACATTTTTGGAGTGCCAAGCCAGGGACCTTACATATCAGCAGGGATGAAGCTTGAAGAATATCAGTGAGTGCCAAGCCATGGACCCAGCAGGGAAGCGGGGGGGTGGAAGATACTGAGTGCTACAGTGAAAGAGCTCAGGGGATTCAGTGGCTATTGAATCCAAAGTCTAGTAAAAGACTGGGAGTTCATCGAGTGAAGACCCACAGTGAGTGAGTGTGGGGTAAAGAGAACTGTTCGTGTTGCAGAAAGTTGAATACTTTTACTGTTAGTAACAGCTACGAGATTTTTGCCAAAGGAGACAGCGGTCCTACCTATACAGAAATGGTGTCCGGCTGAGGCTTTCACCTGTATAGCTGTCTACCTATAGAAGTATCTTTGCATCTACTTAAGGGTGTCCTGGCCCTTACCCTCTCTCCCACAGTTCTGTTTAAGAGACAATAAATCTCTTTGCATGCAAAAAGTGTCTGGCGCCCACCATTTCATCTTGCATTATACCCACTATGCCTTGGAACCCACTCTACATTGAAGGATGTTGGCTCTCCCTAACTCTGGAGGTCACCATTAAGCCAAAAGAGGCTCTGGACTTTGCTACATATACAGTATCTCACGAAAGTGAGTACACCCCTCACAGTAGTGATTGTACAGCTTGTATAACAGTGTAAATTTGCTGTCCCCTCAAAATAACTCAACGCACAGCCATTAATGTCTAAACCTCTGGCTACAAAATGTAGATATGTGAAATACTGCGCCTACCTTAAAAGTGAGCAGCTGACACAGCAATGAGACTAATTGTGATATAAATGAAGGTATAAAGTGTGGCGCTGAAAATGTGAATAAAGGAATAAAGATAAGAGACTATGTAGGAGAGATAGTTCTTCGAAATATATAAAAAGAAAGTGTTTCACAACTAAAAGGAATGCCAATGATAAAGTTGAAGTCTGTTAAGATGAAACGCGTAGAGTTAATACGCCGGCCTTGGCCACCCTTCATTGCGCTCTGTTTTGCTGATTGTTTTTATTGAATTTATACTTTTTGGATATCCGTTTTTACTTTGCTACCAATAAATCCTGCACGGATTTACACCATGTGGAGACTTTTTTTTCCCTTACATGTTTTTTAACACCCTTTATCTGAAACAGAAGCAAGCTGACATCTGCGTGGTGGGCGTTACCACCTTCCACCCACCTCCACATTTGGCGTTCTTGAGAGTTATCCACCTGCTGAAGGGGTCATCGTGCAGTCCCTCTGGAGAGTTCGGCCTCAGATCTTCAGATTTATGCCTGATTGATCCGCCACCGTACGGTGAGTTGGATCCACCGCTTCTGGTAAGGGTACCTCTCTTCCCCCTGTGTCCCCTCGATGGCGATGGCACTTTCGGGTGCACACTTACCACTGAACATACCTACCTCAGAGACTGTCTGATTTCTGTTGAAACTGCCTCTGCTTACTATCACCATTTTTGGGACTCACATATTTTCCTAAGACCCTTTGTTGGATTTTTTGTATATGTCACACTGCTTGATTAGTTTTCACTAGTCACTGTATTTTCCTTTGCAGTTTATTGCACCCACAATGTTTTGTGTCACATTTCATTGTCAGTTGTGACACATTGTAGTTTTGCTGATGAACGAATTCATAATGTATGACACTGTTGCTTTTACCATTTTTATCATTGGCATTCCTTTTAGTTGTGAAACACTTTCTTTTTATATATTTCTTTAAGAGAAGAACTATCTCTCTCCTACATAGTCTCTTATCTTTATTCCTTCATTCACATTTTCAGCGCCACACTTTATACCTTCAAAAGTGAGTACACCCCTAAGTGAAAATGTCAAAATTGGGCCCAAAGTGTCAATATTTTGTGTGGCCACCATTATTTTCCAGCACTACCTTAACCCTCTTAACCTTCTTAACCCTCTTGGCCATGGAGTTCACCAGAGCTTCACCGGTTGCCACTGGAGTCCTCTTCTATTCCTTCATGATGACATCACAGAGCTGGTGGATGTTAGAGACCTTGCGATCCTCCACCTTCTGTCTGGAGACATGCTTGGCCAGTTCATCGCCTTTACCCTCAGCTTCTTTAGCAAGGCAGTGGTCGTCTTGGAGGTGTGTTTGGGGTTGTTATCATGTTGGAATACTGCCCTGCACCCCAGTCCCAGAAGGGAGGGGATCATGCTCTGCTTCAGTATGTCACAGTACATGTTGGCTTTCATGGTTCCCTCAATGAACTGTAGCTCCCCAGTGGCGGCAGCACTCATGCAGCTCCAGACCATGACACTCCCACCACCATGCTTGACTGTAGGCAAGACACACTTGTCTTTGTAGTCCTCAACCTGGTTGCCTCCACACACGCTTGTCACCATCTGAACCAAATACGTTTATCTTGGTCTCTTCAGACTACAGGACATGGTTCCAGTAATCCATGTCTTTGGTCTGCTTCTCTTCAGCAAACTGTTTGCTGGCTTTCTTGTGCATCATCTTTAGAAGAGGCTTCCTTATGGGATGACAGCCATGCAGACCAATTTGATGCAGTGTGTGGCGTATGGTCTGAGCACTGACAGGCTGACCCCCCACCCCCCCACCACTTCAACCTTTGCAGCAATGCTGGCAGCACCGGGGAGGGAAAATGGCTAATTCGGTCTAATTTGGACATTTCCACTTAGGGGTGTACTCACTTGTGTTGCCAGCGGTTTAGACATTAATGGCTGTGTGTTGAGTTATTTTGAGGGGACAGCAAATTTACACTGTTATACAAGCTGTACACTCACTACTTTACATTGTAGCAAAGTGTCATTTCTTCAGTGTTGTCACATGAAAAGATATAATAAAATATTTACAAAAATGTGTGTATATATATATATATATATATATATATATATATATATATATATATATATATATATATAATATGTGATTCTGTACTTGCAAAATATGCTGAAGAAATCTCCCTTCATTGAGTCTGGCTGCATCCATTTTAACTGTGGGCAGCTGAAGCTGCTGTCTGTCCACTTCCTGTATTTACACAGACACACAGAGGCACACCTCCAGCTTTGCAGCTCTCATTGACCCTCTTATGACTCGTCCCCCCCTCTCTTCCTGGCAAACTCTCATGAGAGAGAGAGCTGTGCATGATATCATAAGCCTAGGCTAATGACCAGACAAGAAACAGGAAGTGGGCTGTATAAGGTATTTACTGGCAGAAAAAAATGTTTTACTATCCAAAGTTAAAACAACAACAAGGGCAGAAGATTTAATAGATGCAAAGATGAAAAAAAATCAATGAAGTTCCACTTTAAGCGCAGTTTCTTTTTTCTTCATAAGCATTCACCTGGCCCTGACCAATTCTGACCTTATTTAGCTTAAAGTGGTGTTTTCCAGCCACAAAAATTTTTTTTTTTTAAAGTCAACAGCTACAAACAGTTTAAGGGGAACTCTGCGCCAAAATTTTTTTAAAAAATGGCGTGGGGTCCCCTCCAAAATCCATACCAGACCCTTATCCGAGCACGCAATCTGGCAGGCCTCAGGAAAATAGGGGGGGAACGAGAGAGCGCCCCTCCTCCTGAACCGTACCAGGCCACATGCCCTCAACATGAGGAGGATGCTTTGGGATCCCCAAAGCACCTTGTCCCCATGTTGATGGGGACAAGGGCCTCATCCCCACAACCCTTGCGCGGTGGTTGTGGGGGTCTGCGGGTGGTTGGCTTATCAGGATCTGGAAGCCCGCTTTAACAAGGTAGGCAAGTAAAGGCGCAAAATTGCTAGGCATTCCTATGTACCCATTATGTGAATAACAGGAGGTGATGATTGATAAAATCCGTAAAAAGTCTGTATGGGAAAAAGAAGGGGACTCAATACAACGTTCTGAAAAGTTTTCAAAGTCCACACAAATGGCTGCCTTCCTGGAAGAGCTGAACCTAAGCCCCAACAATCTGCAGAAAGAACACAAGGAGAGGAGGCGCCTCTAAGTGCAGTATTAAAACCAGATTTATTAAAAAACTCTGTGCAAAACACTCACATTTTGTAGAATAACATTAGGCATGTAATGTGGCTAAAAGTCCAGGAGGAGAGGGGTCCGTCAGATCCGTCACAACTAGCGCTGGGTCCTGCTGTGCGTGCGGCTGTGCCTGAACACCGCTGAAGCCGGCCGCGGTGATGGAGTTCCAGAGCGAGGCCTGGGACGCTGATGGAAGGCAGGCGCGGAGCTGTGACGTCACTGGAATGCGACGCGTTTCGTGAGCGTGCGGGCTACGATGGCACGGTAGCCGCGCTCCTTCATCAAAGCTACAGATGAAACGAGGAAGTGGTTTAAGAAGAGAATGGGGGCGGGGACTGGAGAGAGAAGGGGAGGAAGGAAGAGCGGATTGACAAGAACACAGGGAGGGAGGGGGGGGAGAGGAGAACGGAGAATAATGGCTATGTGTCTGGTTTATCCAAAGAAATGACAAGGTGTGTGTTCTTCTCTATATATTAAGCTTTGATGAAGGAGCGCGGCTACCGTGCCATCGTAGCCCGCACGCTCACGAAACGCGTCGCATTCCAGTGACGTCACAGCTCCGCGCCTGCCTTCCATCAGCGTCCCAGGCCTCGCTCTGGAACTCCATCACCGCGGCCGGCTTCAGCGGTGTTCAGGCACAGCCGCACGCACAGCAGGACCCAGCGCTAGTTGTGACGGATCTGACGGACCCCTCTCCTCATGGACTTTTAGCCACATTACATGCCTAATGTTATTCTACAAAATGTGAGTGTTTTGCACAGAGTTTTTTTAATAAATCTGGTTTTAATACTGCACTTAGAGGCGCCTCCTCTCCTTGTGTTCTTTCCACTTTAACAAGGGGACACCCAGATCCCGGCCTCCCCCCATGTACATTGTACCCCTACTATTTCACAAAAAAGTGTCAAAAATAGTAAAAAAGAGACTTTGGGACAAGTCATTATTAAAAAATAAAAATGTCCCATGATGTAAATCCATCTAATGCCGCCCGGTGGACTGAAAAAAAAAAAAAACCCGCAACAGCTCCGCCTCCACGGGAGGCTCCCGCAGAGTGATGCTTCTTCTCGATGACAGCTGTTATATAGCTGAGGGTTGGGCCACCCGATGACGTAAACGGGTGACCCCGCCTTCTTCTGACGTCACATGGCATCAGAGGGTGGCAGGGTCTCCCGTTTACATCACCGGATGGCCCTGCCCTCAGCTATATAACAGCTGTCACTGAGAAAAAGCGTCATCAGTGGGAGCCTCCCATGGTGGTGGAGCTGTTGCAGCATTTATTTTTATTTTTCCGGTCCATCGGGCAGCGTGAGATGGATTTACATCATACATTTTTTTTTTTTTAATAAAGGACTTGTCCCAACATGTCTCCTGTCTTTTTTACTATTTTTTGACACTTTTTTGTGAAATGATAGGGGTACAATGTACCCGTTACCAAATCACATAGGGGGGGAGGCCATGATCTGGGGGTCGCCTTGTTAAAGGGGCTTCCAGATTCCGATAAGCCCCAGACCCGCAGACCCCCACAACCACCGGGCAAGGGTTGTGGGGATGAGGCCCTTGTCCCCATCAGCACAAGGTGCTTTAGGGACCCCAAAGCATCCTCCCCATGTTGAGGGCATGTGGCCTGGTACGGTTCAGGAGGGGGGGCTCTCTCTCATCTCCCCCCTATTTTCCTGCAGCCTGTCATGTTACGTGCTTTGATAAGGGTCTGGTATGGATTTGGGGGGGACCCCTACGCCATTTTTTTTTATTTTGCCGCAAGCTTCCCCCTAAAATCCATACCAGACCTGAAGGGCCTGGTGTGGATCTTGGGGAGCCCCCCACGCAATTTTTAAAAAAAAAAAATTGGTTCGGGGTTCCCCTTAATATTTATACCAGACGCAAAGGGCCTGGTAATGGACGGGGGGGTGGGGAACCCATGCCATTTTTTTCAATGATTTTTATCTATATTGCTGAGACCCGACAATTCATTACAGCCACGATCAGTTTTAAATGACTTTTTTCCTTTAGAAATGTAATTTTGCTGTGGTATTGTTCTAAACACGGGAAAACTGCGCCACTTTACAGGCATACTATAGACACCCCCAGGCACAATATTTAAAGGAACATTTCATTTTTATTGTTTCACTTTGTGCATCTTTAAAATCACTGCTCCCGAAAATTGATACATGTCCCCTGGGGCAGGACCCGGGTCCTCAAACACTTTTTATGCCAATAATTTGCATATAAGCCGCACTTTTGATTTTTCATGTTCGTGTCCCATAGACGTTAAAGGTGTTCACGTGTTCGTCCAAATTTTTTGCCGTTCGCAAGTTCTGGTGCGAATCGAACTGGGGGGGGGGTGTTCGGCTCATCCTTATCTGTCCATTGGATCAGGTGGAGGTGCCGCCATTACAACTGAAGGAAACCGGCAGTGGAGCCTTGAGGCTTTACTCCCGGTTTCCTACTGCACATGCTCGAGTCGCACGGCACTTTGTGAATGGCCAGCTTGTCTTCTGGGACACACACAGGTCCCAGAAGACAGCAGGGGGGCTCGCCACACAAGAGGACATGATGGCCTGCGCCAAAGTCCGACTGGATCGGAAGTACAATTAGTACTTAAAAAAAAGGTACCAAAGAAAAAAACATTTTTTTTTAAATATCCAAAAACGAGGGGTGGAGGGGTGGTCTTTCGTTTAAGACCACCTCTCAAAAGTGGGTGGAACTCCGCTTTAACACAGTGATTTCCTATGATCTTCAGCTCCATCTAGTGGCCATAATGTGGTATTTTTTTAATGAAATTTCTCAATCAGAAAAAGAACCGCATTATGACCACCAGATGGAGTTGATGATTAGGGATGGGCCCAGGAGTGTTTGAACTCTCCTGAGCTCTCCGGCCAAGAAGTTATCAAAGCCAGCAGCCAATCATAGGCAGTGAAGGCATTCCCTAACCCACAACCACAAGTAAGCAATAAGCATACTGTGAGGCAGGGAATGCCTCCGCTGCCTATGATTGGCTCCATCCAGCACCAGGCCCATAGGTTTCTTTCTTTATTTAGTAGTGCATGGTCCACATTGAAACTATTACTAACTATTTGAATTTTTTATTTTTTTTGAAAAGCCAGTGGCGTGTGAAACACACCCAAAAACTCCACTCGGTGCCAAAAAAAGTGCACACACATAAAGACTGATACACAAAAATGTGCAACGGGTGTTACAATGTCCCCCACTAAGGAAGGACCTTACCCTGATCCCCCGGGGCGTTAGGCTCCAAACGGGGACTGAGGTACATCACATGGGTCCATCTGGCTGAAACCAGATGGACCCCCTTTCTCTGGAGGGTCTGCCGAAACAGACCCACCCAAGTACTAGGTGGGGCTCCCCCCGAAGGGAGACCCCATGAGAGAGGGCGAACCAAGCCAGAAGGCCTATGTCCCCCCCCTCCCAAGACTTTCAGGGTTGGCCCGAGGACCGACACCCTACTCATCACACTGTGACAAAACGTGACAACACCAAACAAAAAAAATACAAAAAAGTGACAAACACAGGGATATATAAAAAGAAAGTGGGGAAGAAGGAAGTGGGAGAGTGAAAAGTGACCATTGTGTAATACAATGGCCTGCCGTCCGGCCAGGAATAAAAATTTCCCCTGGTCCTAGCCAAAAGGCTCGGCCCTAGAGGCAGGTGCGAAAAACGTTTGTTGTGGTGAAGTGACCATGGTGCCATAACTCAAGATGGCGAATCACAGTGAATATACGGCACCCCTGAACTGCCACTTCAGGAGCACATTCACCACTGCATTTTTATTGCAACCCTGACCACCAACCCAGACCAGTGCAGCCCCCACTCCACACAGGAAGGACTGAAGTTCTGGGAGCTCGGGGAGAGCCCTTTACCATCAGGCTCAACCCTCACCCCCATCCCTCCCTCCTAATTACACTCAGGAGATACTAACTACTCCCCCCCCCCCCCCCGAAGGAGGAGCCGGCGTTCTCTCCCGAGAAACTGTATGGAGCTAGGACTACCACAATCCAGGCCAGAAGGCCAGGGACCCAACCCTTCAGCCCGGACCCAGTGGTTCTCCATCCCCATCAGAAGGCTTCCCTTTCGGCTACGAACCGCTCCAGGTTACCTTTACACCAGCAGGTTTTGCATAGCCACTGCCACCCCTGGTCCACTTCACTGTAGCACAGGAACGGGAGCAAGCGTCATCTCCTGGTAACTGATAAGAACAGATTTTTTTTTTTTTTTTTTTTTTTTTTCTTCCACTCAGATTGAATCACATAAACTCAGCTAAACTCATGCACTCGGGGCTATACTGAGCAGTGTTCCATACATCATATGTGGCATAAAGATATCAAAAGAATAAAATCATCATACAGTAAAAACCATAAAAAAGTATTTACACACTAACCTTCACCCACCCCCCACCTGGAAAAATTCCAAAAATCATCCGCCTCATCCACCCCCATACTTCTTCTTTCTACCGCCAACACGTAAAACATCCTCGCCTTCACCCAATCCACGCAGTCACTTTCAGCCAACACCATTTTCTTCTTCACCAACGCACATCTTGTCTCCCACATCACTTCTCTTACAACAGCTGACATAACAAACATTTTACGCTGTTTTCCTTTACCACCTCCCACCACACCAAGAACACCCGCTTCAAACGACACACCAACAATCCCCACCACCCTTTCCACAAAACCACATAGTAACCTCCAAAACTTTTTGGCAAAAAAACACTCCCAGAAAAGGTGCCTCACGATTTCAATCCCAGCACATCCTTCCCTGGGACACCCCTCCCTCCTCACCAAGTCCCTTGATTTTAAAAAGGACATTGTAGCCAGGCAGTTATGCAAAGACACCACACCACCTCCCTCTGTTTATTCGTAATTCCCTTAAAGAGCATATTCCTCCACACAATCTCTGCTTTGTTAAGGCTTAATCCAAAAATATTGGTCGGTAGTTCATCTTTTCTCAACCATTCCCTTAAAGTTTCTTTCTTACGAGCCCCTTCACCCAACTCCTGCAAATGATTTCTCTGAAAGAATGTGGTCATTTTTAAATAGTACACGGGAGAGATCAATGACATAGGCCTCGTAAGATCCCTTCCGCACCACCCCCACTTCAACAAAGGCCATCCTATCAGATAGCGCATTAATGCTGATGTCTTCCCACCTGCCGAAAAAGTCCTAAGATGAACCAACCACCATTGAACCTCCAAAAAACGAACTAAATTAGGAAAGTTATAACCTCCCTGCTGTACACTTTTCATCACCACCTCTCTGGCAACCTTTTCAATTTTAGAGCCCCAAAAAAACATGAAAAGCATCCTCGTAATCTTCTGTACCCACCTTTTATTTGGAGGGAAGACTACGGAAAAATACGTCAACAAAGGGAGTATTACAGCTTTAACAACCAAAGTCTTGCCAGAAAAAGAAAGCCTCCTAGTCTTCCATAAGCTCAACTTTTTTCCCACCTTTTCCACCCCTTTAGCCGTATTCACTTGGTTTGCCAGGTTTCTCTGAAAATGCACCCCCAATAACTCCACCTCCTGCACACTCTTTAATTTACATTTAGATACATCACATGTACCACTTAATACACAAATACTGCTCTTACCCCAATTTACACACAATCCGGATATTGCCCCGAAAATCCCAAGCTGCAACTCCGCTCTAGACACATCTCTCGTTGCGTTACAAAGGAAATTAACATCATCCATGTAACAGAGTGTTTTGACAGGCTCATTCCCACACCCAGGTATAAACATTCCCTTAAAACATTTATCATTCCACACGTGTTTCAGCAGAGGTTCCATCACGCAAATAAACGCGACAGGAGATAAGGGACACCCCTGCCTTACCCCAGACATCACGTTGACTTCTTTAGACAATTCCCCATTGATGAGGATTTGACTACTAATCCCGCTATACAAACACTCTACCACTTTAACGAAGTCCTCAGGAATCCCCATCTGCCTCAACACTGTAAAGAGGAACTTATGTGCTACCCGGTCATATGCCTTCTCAAGATCGATACTCACCACAGCTAACGGTAAGTTGTTACATTGAGCATAGAATACAAGATCCCTCAGGAGGATTAGATTGTCGGAAATCCTCCGTCCGGGTACGGCACAGACCTGCCATTCTCCAATGAGGCTATCCACCACCCTCCTCATCCTGTCAGCTAGTACTTTGGCAAAGATCTTATAGTCACAGTTAAGCAGTGAAATAGGTCGCCAATTCCTAATATCCCGCTGATCACCTTTCTTCTTATACAGAAGAGTAATAATTCCCTTCTTCATTGAAGGAGAAACTCTTTTCTCCCTCATGCAGGTCCTGATTACTTCACACACATCATCTTTCAGTATTGGCCAACATTCTGCGTAGAACTCCACCGGTAATCCATCCGCTCCAGGGGTCTTATTCTTTTTCATCCTCCTTACCACATTCTCCACCTCTTCTTCCTCCACCGGATCCAAAAGCATCTCTGCATCTTCTTTCTTCAAATTACCTTGCACCACCTCACAATACTCCTGCATTTCTTCTTCTGTTGCGCCCCCACCACCACCATACAGATCAGCGTAAAAGGACCTAATGGATTCCACCATCCTCTCTCCGCTTACCTCTTCTTCACCTTCCAACACTGACAAAAACATCTTCCTCGGCCCAAAGGATTTCTTGAAGAAATATGCAGAGCACTGCTCATCCTCCTCCATCTCTTGTACTTTCGCTCTGAACACGATGGCCTTCCCACGATCCTTGAGTATGGCATTCCGGGCTTCACGCACTTCCCTCAGCTCTTCCTCCACCTCCAACCCCATCCTCTTACACTTAAATAAAAAGTGCATTCTCTCCACCAACCTCCTTGCTTCTCTACGCTTTTCTCTGGCCCTCCCTACACCCACTTTCTTGAAAAAGCCACTTATCATTACTTTTGCCCAATCCCACCACTCCAAGATGTCCTCAAAACTACGTTTCTTAAAGTTGAGCCACTCATAGAACTCTTTAAACTTTATAACCACCCCCTCCTCCTTTAACACAGAACAATTCAATTTCCACGTACCCCTTCCACATTTCCTAGCACCATCTATAAGAAAAGAGCCTGTGAGCATGGCATGATCTGAAAAAGATACTAAATCAGTCTGATATCCAGTCACTTTCAGAGCTGGCGAAACTAAAATAAAATCGATTCTAGATCGTACGGACCCTTTGTCTGAAAAAAAAGTACAGGAAGTATCACTCCCCTGCACCACACCAGCAGTATCCTGCAAATGAAAATCACCTATTATATCATTTAGAGCCCTAGATGTTATGTCCACACTGTCTTCCACACTAGCACCTTGTCTATCCTCCCTCCTCCTCACACAGTTAAAGTCTCCAACCAGAATTTTATTTATTATTTATTTCAGGTACTTATATAGCGCCGTCAATTTATGCAGCGCTTTACATATATATATTATACATTCACATCAGTCCCTATACCCTCAAGGAGCTTACAATCTAAGGTCCCTAACTCACATTCATACCTATACTAGGGCCGATTTAGACAGGATCTAATTAACCTACCAGCATGTCTTTGGAGTGTGGGAGGAAACCGGAGTACCCGGAGGAAACCCACGCAGACACAGGGAGAACATGCAAACTCCAGGCAGGTAGTGTCGGGGTCGGGATTCGAACCAGCGACCCTTCTTACTGCTAGGCGAGAGTGCTACCCACTGCGCCACTGTGCTGCCCCGAAGAATGGTTGGGATTCTACCCGGCAACCATATTTTAAGCGTTTCAAAAAACTTCACACGTTCCTTTCTCACTGCAGGTGCATAAACATTAATAATTCTCACTCTACACCCCACCACCTCCAAAATTGCAATCTGTAACCTCCCCGGCACCACCACCTCATGTGACACACACTGGACAAGCGGATTTTTAACAAGAATCCCAACCCCTTCATTTCTAGATTCACATACAGGAGACCACATAGACACACCGTGCTTCCATTCGTCACACAAAACTCTTTCACTACCACACTCCTGGACACAAATTACATCAGACCGGACCCCTTTCAAATAATCAAAGATGACCGCCCTCCTCCACCCTGAACATATGCTCCTTACATTAACAGAACTCACTGTTAACGCCATCATGAAAAAAAACAAAAAGATTTGTACAGCCATAACAAAAACTTATAAGTGATGCATCTCCTCCTCCATCCCTTTACTTGTAACACTAGCATAAGTCAGTCTCTTCCTCCCAAAGGGAGAACTGGCGGACTCAGACCCTGAGCCCCCATCATCCGGAAAGGAAAGACCTTCCACCCCAGCCCCATCCTCCCGCAGTCTTTTGGTAGAGGATTGGGCAGTCTCGTCCATTGCAATAACTAACTGCTGCCCGCATTCAAGACTTTCATCACTCTCCATTTCGTCATTCTCATCCTCTTCCTCTTCCTCCTCTTCCTCCTCTGCACTGGATGACAAACCACTCATCAATTCAGATAACACTCCCGGACTTGTCAAAGCCACACTTCTCTGTTCTTCCTCTAGGCCACCCTCCTCTAGCCTCGCCGGAGACCCTTGAACCACTCCTTCTTCAACCACCACCGGAGCTATCCTGTCTTCACCTACCACAGTACCGAGGCTCCCAGAGTCAGCACTGCCTCCCGCCCCCGTAACAACAGTAGCAGGGTCAGCGCCAACCTTCCTGCTCACAGCCTCTCCCTGCTCTGTAGGCACAGCATCATTGGCCTGGTGTTCCGAGGTTGCAGCCAGCCGCTCCGCATCAGCAGAGCCAGCACTGCCACCTTCCTCCGGAGCCCCAGCACGTTGCCTCTGCTGCATACGTCTTGCTTGAGTTTTTTTCAATACGTCATGGAATTCGGACTCCCTTTTTGCTGAAAAATATTCTTCACATTGCCGTGCAAGGTGGCCTGACTTTTTGCAAATATCACACATCCGGGTATATTTACACTCTTTAGATGGATGATCTTCATTGCCACAAAATCTACACCTGATCCTGCGATCGCAGTCCCCACTTGCATGTCCGTATATACAACATTTTCTGCAATACACCGGCTGCCCTGGGTAGAAAAGGAACCCCCTCTCACCCCCAATATTGAAAACTGCCGGTGGCCTCTGCACCCCACCAACACAGCCAGGATCAGTCCGAAATTTTCCGTAAAACCTGTATTTTCCCGACCATATGTCAAACTTGTTCAGCACCTTATCACCGCCCCTTAACTCTTCACAGTAGTTCTTCAAAAATGCCCTAACCAAGTTCACATCGGCAAATGGATTATACATGTGAACTACTATGGCTTTCTCTTCCTGTATGAACAAAGGAATAATGTCCATTTTCTGTAACAGTTCGTTATCTGAACTCCTCATCTTCTCATACACGTTCCAGCACATATCAATAGAAAGAAAAGTAACGTCATACAACCTTTGCTGAGGGAAGTCCTGCAGACACACAATATCTCTTACCCTGAGATTAAGGAAGTCCATCAACACGTCCACCACGATCGTCCTCAAGTTAATCTCTCCTTTAAATTCCGGCTTCACCAGGAACCGGATAGAGTCTCGCATCCCACGGACCGCCATTTTTGTACCGGATGGTACCTCGCCTCTTCCTCCGACAAAAGGGAACCCCCGAAGGGGCCCCAAACGCTGTCACCAACCGCCTTAAGAATCGCTCCTCGTTGTCTGGGGACTAGGCCTCGGGCCAATAGCAGCAAGGGGGGGCCCTCCGAAAAGGGACGCTCCCCCCAAGGCCGACCTCCGGGTACCCCAGACACCTCTTGACCAAGTCACATGCAGTAAAACTACACTTGATCTTAGCCAAAAGGAACATTTGAATGACCTTTGATTGGCTGACAGTTTTGACAACTTCACAGTAAGGAGAGCTCAGATGGGTTTGGATTTGTGTCTGATCACGCCTGAGCTTGTCACTTATGGTGACACCACATTACCCAGAGTCTGATAGGGTGTCACAAGAACAGAAAGTAATAGGGAGACCACAGACCTTTTCACACTCCATCCAATAAACAAAAAAGAGTTGGCTGGAGTTCCACTTTAAGTTACATTTTTGTTACAGAATGATGGAAACATAAAAAGACATTTAGTAATGACGCTCCTTACCTGGATAGTCAAAGACCACTGAAAATAAGAGAAGAGAAGGCACAGAGTTAGGTTTGATCTATTATTGATATAAAAGTTATTTTATACACAGTAACGAGGATGTACTACGTGCTCTGAGCCCCAGCAACCAATCAGATCTCAGGTTTCTGTAGTCACATGATAGAAGATATTTTCATTAAGCCCTTATGGTGTTTATAGGTCTGATTTGTTGTGTAGCACCCTCCTAGGTAGGTACTAGAAGAGAGTATAGTTTTTGGTCTTTCTGCTTACCAGGAAGATGGTCAGGTAAATCTTAAGAGTGCTCTCTGCCTACCAGAGAGCAGGATCTACTGGTTAGGTCTGCTCATTGTACTCAGGTGCAGCTCAGCTTGTTCTGACTGTCCCCCACAGGTCCAATAGGGAGGCATATTGGACAGTGGGAGGGGACCTGACAAGTGAGTGCACAGGATTTGTTACAGCCCTGGCAATTGGCAGAAGGAAAAGTGCTGCATTGCATTGTGGGATACTGTATATAAAGCCAGAGTGCATGCGCTTGGGGTGAGTTGAGCCAGGGAACAGAGCCCATGAGGGAGAGGGGCGGCTGCCCTCTCCTCCGCGGAGGAGGTTGAGCAGACCTGGGTGGTCTTCTAAGCTTGAAGAGTATCAGTGAGTGCCAAGCCAGGGACCCGGCAGGGAAGCGGGGGTGGCGCTTGAGGAAGATACTGAGTGCTACAGTGAAAGAGCTCAGTGGATCCAGTGGCTATTGGATCCAAAGTCTAGTAAAAGACTGGGAGTTCATCGAGTGAAGACCCACAGTGAGTGAGTGTGGGGTAAAGAGAACTGTTCCTGTTGCAGAAAGTTGAATACTTTTACTGTTAGTAACAGCTACAAGATTTTTGGCATAGGAGACAGCGGTCCTACCTATACAGAAGTGGTGTCCGGCTGAAGCCTTCACCTGTATAGCTGTCTACCTATAGAAGTATCTTTGCATCTACCTAAGAGTGTCCTGGCCCTTACCCTCTCTCCCACAGTTCTGTTTAGAAGACAATAAATCTCTTTGCATTCACAAAGTGTCTGGCGCCCACCATTTCATCTTGCATTACACCCACCATGCCTTGTAACCCACTCTACATTAAAAGATGTCGGCTCTTCCTAACTCTTGAGGTCACCATTAAGCCAAAAGAGGCTCTGGACTTTGCTACATATATATATTGTGATTCTGTACATGCCAAATATGCTGCAGAAATCTCCCTCCATCGAGTCTGGCTGCAACCATTTGTACTTTTTATCTATATTGCCGAGAGCCGACAATTCATTACAGCCGCGATCAGTTTTAAATGACTTTTTTCCTTTAGAAATATAATTTTGCTGTGGTATTGTTCTAAACACGGGAAAAATGCGCCAATTTACAGGCATACTATAGACACCCCCCAGGCACGATATTTAAAGGAATATTTAATTTTTATTGTTTCACTTTAACCACTTGAGCCCCGGACCATTATGCTGCCTAAGGACCAGAGGTCTTTTTCCAATTTGGCACTGCGTCGCTTTAACTGCTAATTGCGCGGTTATGCAATGCTGTACCCAAACGAAATTTGCGTCCTTTTCTTCCCACAAATAGAGCTTTCTTTTGATGGTATTTGATCACTTCTGCAGTTTTTATTTTTTGCGCTATAAACGGAAAAAGACCGAAAATTTTGAAAAAAAATGATATTTTCTACTTTTTGTTATAAAAAAAATCCAATAAACTCAATTTTAGTCATACATTTAGGCCAAAATGTATTCGGCCACATGTCTTTGGTAAAAAAAATGTCAATAAGCGTATATTTATTGGTTTGCGCAAAAGTTATAGCGTCTACAAACTAGGGTACATTTTCTGGAATTTACACAGCTTTTAGTTTATGACTGCCTATGTCATTTCTTGAGGTGCTAAAATGGCAGGGCAGTACAAAACCCCCCCAAATGACCCCATTTTGGAAAGTAGACACCCCAAGGAAATTGCTGATAGGCATGTTGAACCCATTGAATATTTATTTTTTTTGTCCCAAGTGATTGAATAATGACAAAAAAAAAAAAAAAAAAAAATATTTACAAAAAGTTGTCACTAAATGATATATTGCTCACACAGGCCATGGGCCTATGTGGAATTGCACCCCAAAATATATTCAGCTACTTCTCCTGAGTACGGGGATACCACATGTGTGGGACTTTTTGGGAGCCTAGCCGCGTATGGGACCCCGAAAACCAATCACCGCCTTCAGGATTTCTAAGGGTGTAACTTTTTGATTTCACTCTTCACTGCCTATCACAGTTTCGGAGGCCATGGAATGCCCAGGTGGCACAACCCCCCCCCAAATGACCCCATTTTGGAAAGTAGACACCCCAAGCTATTTGCTGAGAGGCATATTGAGTCCATGGAATATTTTATATTTTGACACAAGTTGCGGGAAAGTGACACTTTTTTTTTTTTTTTTTTTTTTTTGCACAAAGTTGTCACTAAATGATATATTGCTCACACAGGCCATGGGCCTATGTGGAATTGCACCCCAAAATACATTTAGCTGCTTCTCCTGAGTATGGGGATACCACATGTGTGGGACTTTTTGGGAGCCTAGCCGCGTACGGGGCCCCGAAAACCAATCACCGCCTTCAGCGTTTTTAAGGGCGTGAATTTTTGATTTTACTCTTCACTGCCTAACACCGTTTCGGAGGCCATGGAATGCCCAGGTGGCACAAACCCCCCCCAAATGACCCCATTTTGGAAAGTAGACACCCCAAGCTATTTGCTGAGAGGCATGGTGAGTATTTTGCAGCTCTCATTTGTTTTTGAAAATGAAGAAAGACAAGAAAAAACTTTTTTTTTTTTTCTTTTTTCAAATTTCAAAACTTTGTGACAAAAAGTGAGGTCTGCAAAATACTCACTATACCTCTCAGCAAATAGCTTGGGGTGTCTACTTTCCAAAATGGGGTCATTTGGGGGGGTTTTGTGCCACCTGGGCATTCCATGGCCTCCGAAACTGTGATAGGCAGTGAAGAGTGAAATCAAAAATTCACGCCCCTTAGAAAGCCTGAAGGCGGTGCTTGGTTTTCGGGGTCCCGTACACGGCTAGGCTCCCAAAAAGTCTCACACATATGGTATCCCCGTACTCAGGAGAAGCAGCAGAATGTATTTTGGGGTGTAATTTCACATATTCCCATGGCATGTTTGAGCAATATATCATTTAGTGACAACTTTGTGCAAAAAAAAAAAAAAAAAAAAAAAAATTTGTCTCTTTCCCGCAACTTGTGTCGCAATATAAAATATTCCATGGACTCGACATGCCTCTCAGCAAATAGCTTGGGGTGTCTACTTTCCAAAATGGGGTCATTTGGGGGGGTTTTGAACTGTCCTGGCATTTTATGCACAACATTTAGAAGCTTATGTCACACATCACCCACTCTTCTAACCACTTGAAGACAAAGCCCTTTCTGACACTTATTTTTTACATGAAAAAGTTTTTTTTTTTTTGCAAGAAAATTACTTTGAACCCCCAAACATTATATATTTTTTTAAAGCAAATGCCCTACAGATTAAAATGGTGGGTGTTTCATTTTTTTTTTTCACACAGTATTTGCGCAGCGATTTTTCAAACGCATTTTTTGGGGAAAAAACACACTTTTTTAAATTTTAATGCACTAAAACACACTATATTGCCCAAATGTTTGATGAAATAAAAAAGATGATCTTAGACCGAGTACATGGATACCAAACATGACATGCTTTACAATTGCGCACAAACGTGCAGTGGCAACAAAATAAATACATTTTTAAAAGCCTTTAAAAGCCTTTACAGGTTACCACTTTAGATCTACAGAGGAGGTCTACTGCAAAAATTACTGCCCTCGATCTGACCTTCGCGGCGATACCTCACATGCATGGTGCAATTGCTGTTTACGTTTGACGACAGACCGCCGCTTGCGTTCGCCTTAGCGCAAGAGCAGGGGGCGACAGGGGTGCTTTTTTTTTTTTTTTTTTTTTTCTTTATTATTTTTTTGCTTTTTTATCTTATTTTTAAACTGTTCCTTTCATTTTTTTTTTTTTTAAATCATTTTTATTGTTATCTCGGGGAATGTAAATATCCCCTATGATAGCAATAGGTAGTGACAGGTACTCTTTTTTGAAAAAATTGGGGTCTATTAGACCCTAGATCTCTCCTCTGCCCTCAAAGCATCTGACCACACCAAGATCGGTGTGATAAAATGCTTCCCCAATTTCCCAATGGCGCTATTTACATCCGGCGAAATCTAAGTCATAAAATGCTCGTAGCTTCCGGTTTCTTAGGCCATAGAGATGTTTGGAGCCACTCTTGTCTCTGATCAGCTCTATGGTCAGCTGGCTGAATCACCGGCTGCATTCTCAGGTTCCCTGTTGAGACAGGAGAGCCAGAGAAAAACACGGAAGACGGTGGGGGGGGGGGGGGGCATTCCCTCCCACGGGTTGTAAAGGCAGTCTAGAGGCTAATTAGCCGCTAGGATTGCTTTTACATGAAAGCCGACCGCTGGCTGAAAAGAATGATACCAAGATGATACCTAAACCTGCAGGCATCATTCTGGTATAACCACTCAAAGTTGTGAATGGCGTACCTGAAGACAAAAAAATGGTTAACAATAAAGCACAGTAAACAATAAAGTATAAATAATTACATACCTGAAAAACAAACATGATAAAACATAATAACAATAACAATAACAATAACAATAAAACACTGCAGAATAGAATACAGTAAAAAAAGAGCAGAACAATAGAGAGAGAGAATAGAGAGAGAGAACAATAAAACGACAACTATTTTTTTTTATTTTATATATATATTTTTTTTTTTTACACTTTTTTTGTAACTAACTTTTATAACTGTAACCGGTTCCAGGTTCGGGTCTCTCAAAATGCGATGGCATCTTGGGAGACCCTGTGAAAGTGTGCCTAGTCTGTGCAATGCTGTACCCTACGCTAATACTCAACTAGTGTATGGTAGCGTTCAAAACATTCACCAATGCAAAGACCAGGATTGTCAGGACAGAAGGGACAATAATAGCGGGTGTCACGCCTATATCCGCGCTTGCTGCAGACACGACATCTTTTTGGGGGGGGTTCGTTGGGTAGGGGTACTCGGGAGCACATAAAAATGCCTCTCATGCAGCCGACTGCATTTCGTTGGGGGATGTGAATGGGGGAAGTACGGGCGCTGCAGAAGTGGTGGGTTCCCAATTAGGATTGGCGAATGCAGCAGGAAGGGCACTATGGGCACGACGGGCCTGTGTTTGTCTTTTTGGTGGCAGCGGGACACTACTTGTGCTTGTCACCTCACCAGCTTGAACTGCACTTATGGGACTCGCCACGTCACCAAGTGTTACTGCAGTGCTGGTTTGACTACGACCGGGGTGTACTAGGCCGCTGGTGCTTGCCAGTTCAATAAAAAGCTTCCAAAAAAACTGTTAGCGATCGCAGGGATCAGGCCTGACTCTGCAAACGCTGCAGTTATGCGTTTAGTGTTTTGTAAGTGACAGTGATCGATCGATACTGCACTTGGGTGGGCTGGACTGGGCCGGGCGGAGGGGCAAAACGCAGGTGCTAGCAGGTATCTGGGTTGATCCCGCTAACACTGCGTTTTTGGGAACCCTAAACTGCTGGGGACGCTAGTATAGATCTGATCTGATCGGATCAGATATTGATCCGTTCAGATACTATACCACTAAAGGAGGCGTATGCTGCGTGCGTGGGTGTTAGTGGTACTGGCGCTAACCTGACGCTGCCTGGGGCCGGTGCTTGCTAGTTCACCAAAATGCTACCAAAAAAACTGTTAGCGATCGCAGGGATCAGGCCTGACTCTGCGAACGCTGCAGTTATGCGTTTAGTGCCTTGTAAGTGTCAGTGATCGATCGATACTGCACTTGGGTGGGATGGGCTGGGCCGGGCGGAGGGGCACAACGCAGGTGCTAGCAGGTATCTGGGCTGATCCCGCTAACACTGCGTTTTTGGGAACCCTAAACTGCTGGGGACGCTAGTATAGATCTGATCGGATCAGATATTGATCCGATCAGATACTATACCACTAAGGGAGGTGTACGGTGCGTGCGTGGGTGTTAGCGGTACTGGCGCTAACCTGACGCTGCCTGGTGCTTGCTTGCCAGTTCACCAAAATGCTACCAAAAAAACTGTTAGCGATCGCAGGGATCAGGCCTGACTCTGTGAACGCTGCAGTTATGCGTTTAGTGTTTTGTAAGTGACAGTGATCGATCGATACTGCACTTGGGTGGGCTGGGCGGAGGGGCAAAACGCAGGTGCTAGCGGGTATCTGGGCTGATCCCGCTAACACTGTGTTTTTGGGAACCCTAAACTGCTGGGGACGCTAGTATAGATCTGATCAGATCAGATATTGATCCGATCAGATACTATACCACTAAGGGAGGCGCATGCTGCGTGCGTGGGTGTTAGCGGTACTGGCGCTAATCTGACGCTGCCTGGGGCGACGCATATCACCGCCGGGCGATCAGGGGGCTAAACCTTTATTAGGTAATAAACGGCGGGTGCCCTGACACTATAAAAAATAAACGAACTAACCTGCGTCACCCGTAACGGTTATACGGTGATCAGTGGTGAAAGGGTTAACTAGGGGGCAATCAAGGGGTTAAAACATTTATTAGGTAGTATATGGGGGTCCCTGTCACTATAAAACGCTGACGGCGAACCTAAATATTTACCTCACTAACTAGCGTCACCAGCGACACTAATACAGCGATCAGAAAAATGATCGCTTAGCAACACTGGTGACAGGGGGTGATCAAGGGGTTAAAACTTTATTAGGGGGGGTTAGGGGGGTACCCTAGACCTAAAGGGGGGTGATACTCACTGTCCCAACACTGTAACTGTCACAAACTGACACTATGCAGTAATCAGAAAAAAAAAAAAAAAAAAAAACAAAAAACCTGCTGGTGTCAGTTTGTGACAGGGGGGGGGGGGTGATTGGGGGGGGATCGGGGGGCGATCGGGGGGGGGGATCGGGGTGTTTTGTATGCCTGGCATGTTCTACTGTGTGTGTGTGTGTTGTGCACTCACATTGATGTCTTCTCCCCTCGGCGCTGGAACGGAAAATACCGAGCCGAGGGGAGATGACATCATTTCCTTTGCTGCTGTTTAGCATACAGCAGCAAAGGAGTGTTCCCATTGGCCGGCGGCGATCGCGAGGGGGGGGCCACGAACGGATGGCCTCCCCCTCATCTCGGATCGCCGGGGAACAGAACGGGACCGCTTCGGGCACCGGGGGGGGGTCCGATAGGACCCCCCACCCGCGAGAGGCAAATCACGTACATGTACGTGATTTTGCCTGCCCGTGCCGCCTTGCCGACGTAAATCGGCGTTAGGCGGTCCTTAAGTGGTTAAGCATTATTAAAATCACTGCTCCCGAAAAAAAGTTTTTCGGGAGCAGGACCCGGGTCCCCAAACACTTTTTATGATAATAACTTGCATGTAAGCCTTTAAAATGAGCACTTTTGATTTTCATGTTCGTGTCCCATAGACTTTAAAGGTGTTCCCGTGTTCATCCAAATTTTTTGCCTGTTCGCAAGTTCTGGTGCGAACTAAACCTGGGGGGGAGGGGGGTTCGGATCGGGTGCAGGCACCACCATTCCAACTAAGGTAAACCGTCAGTGGAGCCTTGAGGCTTTACTCCCGGTTTCCTACTGCAAATGCTCGAGTCGCCGTACTTTGTGAATGGCCACCTTGTCTTTTGGGACACACACAGGTCCCAGAAGACAGCAGGGAGAGCTCGCCGCACAAGAGAACATGAAGTCCTGCGCCAAGGCCCGGCTGGATCGGAAGTACAATTAGTACTTAAAAAAAAGGTGTCAAAGAAAACTTTTTTTGCAAAAATATCCAAAAACGAGGCGTGGAGGGGTGGTCTTTCGTTTAAGACCACCTCTCAAAAGTGGGTGGAACTCCGCTTTAACACAGCGATTTTCTATGATCTTCAGCTCCATCTAGTGGCCATAATGAGGTATTTTTTTAATGAAATTTCTCAATCAGAAAAATACCCGCATTATGACCACCAGATGGAGTTGATGACTAGGGATGGGTTTAGGAGTGTTTGAACTCTCCTGAGCTCTCTGGCCAAGAAGTTGTCAAAGCCAGCAGCCAATAATAGGCGGTGAAGGCATTCCCTAACCCACAACCACAAGTAAGCAATAAGCATACAGTGGGGCAGGGAATGCCTCCGCTGCCTATGATTGGCTCCATCCAGGGACACCACAGACCTTTCCACACTCCATCCAATAAACAAAAAAGAGTTGGCTGTAGTTCCACTTTAAGTTACATTTTTGTTACAGAATGATGGAAACATAAAAAGACATTTAGTAATGAAGTTCCTTACCTGGATAGGGTAAGATCTCTGAAAATAAGAGAAGAGAAGGCACAGAGTTAGGTTTGATCTATCATTGATAAAAACGTATTTTATACACAGTAACGAGGATGTACCACGTGCACTGAGCCCCAGCAACCAATCAGATCACAGGTTTTTGTGGTCACATGATTGAAGATATTTTCATTAAGCCCTTATGGTGTCCATACCTCTGATTTGTTGTGTAGCACCCTCCTAGGTAGGTGCTAGAAGAGAGTATAGTTTTTGGTCTTTCTGCTTACCAGGAAGATGGTCAGGTAAATCTTAAGAGTACTCTCTGCCTACCAGAGAGCAGGATCTATTGGTTAGGTCTGCTCATTGTACTCAGGTGCAGCTCAACTTGTTCTGACTGTCCCCCACTGGTTCAATAGGGAGGCATATTGGACAGTGGGAGGGGGCCTGAAAAATGAGTGCACAGGCTTTGTTACAGCCCTGGCAATTGGCAGAAGGAAAAGTGATGCATTGCATTGTGGGATACTGTATATAAAGCCAGAGTGCATGCACTTGGGGTGAGTTGAGCCAGGGAACAGAGTCCATGAGGGAGAGGGGCGGCTGCCCTCTCCTCCGCGGAGGAGGTTGAACAGACCTGGGTGGTCGACCCAAAGGCCTAGCGAGAGAAGCTGAACCCAGAGGTCCTGCAGAGCTGATTGGAAGGGGAGACACCAGGGAGGATCTGATTCTGCCTACTTTGAGTACAGATCTGTGTCTTTGGGGCCTGACGAGTGAGGGCCGCCCCCTTCAGCTAGAAGAGTCAGTGGACGGGTATCAGTAAAGGGGATGCTAGAGAGTATCCTGAAGATAATGTAGTGCATCAAGTCTGCTGCTAGTGAGAGCAAGAAGACTTAACCCTTCCATACATGTGGCTGTATGGTTCAAGCAGTGTGTCTGCTTCCACAGATAATCCGGTGAGGCCAAGTGAGAGTTGTCCTTATCTATTGTGAATAGTTCTAGTTGGAGTATCTCACTCATCCCTTCTCCCATCCAAGTTCCAAATAAACTACAAAAACCCAAATACCTTGGACTGGTCTTTGAGTAGCGAGCAAACGGGAGTAAGGGTGGAATAAGTAGGAGTTCTCAGCAACTAAGCGAGAACCCCTAGCAACATAGTAGGAACCCCCTAGCAACACAGCGGGAACCCTCACCAACTAAGCGGGAAAGCCTCAGCATCTAAGTGGCAACCCTCTGCACCTAAGTGGGAACCATTGGCAACCAGCTGCAGGTAACCAGGGAGAGACCTATGAAGTCAACACTCAGCAAGCCCTAGGGGGACAATGCTATAGTTGTATAATCAGGGGACCATCTCTATCAGTGATGGTCCAATTTTCTGATATAGTAGGGCTTTAGGTGTGGTATCACCAAAGGGCCACCTATAATATTCAGGGGACAGCCCTAGAGTGTAGACACATTGGGCTTGATTTAGTAAAGCTGAAGGGGGCAAAATCTGGTGCAGCTCTGTGAGTAAGCTAATGCCAGTACCAGAACAGACTTCTTGCCAGCCGGGGACGGTGAAGAAGTGGGAAAACTTCAGCAAGTGCCAAGTCAGTAACCCAGCGAGACAGCAGAGGTGGCACTTGTGGGGTGCCAAGCCAGGGACCTAACATATCAGCAGGGGTGAAGCTTGAAGAGTATCAGTGAGTGCCAAGCTAGGGACCCAGCAGGGAAGCAGGGGTGGTGCTTGAGGAAGATACTGAGTGCTACAGTGGAAGAGCTCAGGGGATCCAGTGGCTATTGGATCCAAAGTCTAGTAAAAGACTGGGAGTTCATCGAGTGAAGACCCACAGTGAGTGAGTGTGGGGTAAAGAGAACCGTTCGTGTTGCAGAAAGTTGAATACTTTTACTGTTAGTAACAGCTACGAGATTTTTGGCATAGGAGACAGCGGCCCTACCTATACAGAAGTGGTGTCCGGCTGAAGCCTTCACCCATATAGCTGTCTACCTATAGAAGAATCTTTGCATCTACCTAAGAGTGTCCTGGCCCTTACCCTCTCTCCCACAGTTCTGTTTAGGAGACAATAAATCTCTTTGCATTCAAAAAGTGTCTGGCGCCCACCATTTCATCTATCATTACACCCACCATGCCTTGTAACTCTACATTAAAAGATGTCGGCTCTCCCTAACTCTTGAGGTCACCATTAAGCCAAAAGAGGCTCTGGACTTTGCTACATATATATACTGTGATTCTGTACATGCCAAATATGCTGCAGAAATCTCCCTCCATCGAGTCTGGCTGCAACCATTTTAACTTTTTATCTATATTGCCGAGAGCCGACAATTCATTAATAGCCACGATCAGTTTTAAATGACTTTTTTACTTTAGAAATATAATTTTGCTGTCAGACTGTTCTAAACACGGGAAAAATGCGCCACTTTACAGGCATACTATAGACACCCCCCAGGCACGATATTTAAAGGAATATTTAATTCTTATTGTTTCACTTTAAGCATTATTAAATTCACTGCTCCCGAAAAAAACGTGGGAGCAGGACCCGGGTCCCCAAACACTTTTTATAATAACTTGCATATAAGCCTTTAAAATGAGCACTTTAGATTTTTCATGTTCGTGTCCCATAGACCGAATTTTTTGCCCGTTCGCAAGTTCTGGTGCGAACCAAACCAGGGGGGGTTGTCAGCTCATCCTTATCTGTCCATCGGATCGGGTGCAGGCACCGCCAT
The DNA here is from genome assembly GCF_042186555.1 of Aquarana catesbeiana. NCBI lineage: Eukaryota > Metazoa > Chordata > Amphibia > Anura > Ranidae > Aquarana > Aquarana catesbeiana. Next base: position 969,520,884 of record NC_133324.1, read on the forward strand.
TCCAACTAAGGTAAACCGGCAGTGGAGCCTTGAGGCTTTACTCCCGGTTTCCTACTGCACATGCTTGAGTCGCACGGTACTTTGTGAATGGCCAGCTTGTCTTCTGGGACACACACAGGTGCCAGAAGACAGCAGGGAGGGCTCGCCGCACAAGAGAACATGACGTCCTGCGCCGAGGCCCGGCTGGATCAGAAGTACAATTAGTACTTAAAAAAAAGGTACCAAAGAAACATTTTTTTTTTTAAATATCCAAAAACGAGGGGTGGAGGGGTGGTCTATCGTTCAAGACCACCTCTCAAAAGTGGGTGGAACTCTGCTTTAACACAACGATTTCCTATGATCTTCAGCTCCATCTAGTGGCCATAATGTGGTATTTTTTTAATGAAATTTCTCAATCAGAAAAAGAACCACATTATAACCACTAGATGGAGTTGATGATTAGGGATGGGCCCAGGAGTGTTTGAACTCTCCTGAGCTCTCTGGCCAAGAAGTTGTCAAAGCCAGCAGCCAATCATAGGCAGTGAAGGCTTTCCCTAACCCACAATCACCAGTAAGCAATAAGCGTACTGTGGGGCAGGGAATGCCTCCGCTGCCTATGATTGGCTCCATCCAGGGAGACCACAGACCTTTCCACACTCCATTCAATAAACAAAAAAGAGTTGGCTGGAGTTCCACTTTCAGTTACATTTTTCTTACAGAATGATGGAAACATAAAAAGACATTTAGTAATGAAGCTCCTTACCTGAATAGGGAAAGGCCACTGAAAATAAGAGAAGAGAAGGCACAGAGTTAGGTTTGATCTATCATTGATATAAAAGTTATTTTATACACAGTAACGAGGATGTACCACGTGCTCTGAGCCCCAGCAACCAATCAGATCTCAGGTTTCTGTGGTCACATGATAGAAGATATTTTCATTAAGCCCTTATGGTGATCATACCTCTGATTTGTTGTATAGCACCCTCCTAGGTAGGTACTAGAAGAGAGTATAGTTTTTGGTCTTTCTGCTTGCCAGGAAGATGGTCAGGTAAATCTTAAGAGTACTCTCTGCCTACCAGAGAGCAGGATCAATTGGTTAGGTCTGCTCATTGTACTCAGGTGCAGCTCAGCTTGTTCTGACTGTCCCCCACAGGTTCAATAGGGAGGCATATTGGACAGTGGGAGGGGGGCTGACAAATGAGTGCACAGGATTTGTAACAGCCCTGGCAATTGGCAGAAGGAAAAGTGCCGCATTGCATTGTGGGATACTGTATATATAGCCAGGGTACATGCACTCGGGGTGACTTGAGCCAGGGAACAGAGCCCATGAGGGAGAGGGGCGGCTGCCCTCTCCTCCGCGGAGGAGGTTGAACAGACCTGGGTGGTCGACCCAAGGGCCTAGAGGGAAAAGCTGAACCCAGAGGTCCTGCAGAGCTGACTGGAAGGGGGGACACCAGAGAGCATCTGATTCTGCCTACTGTGAATACAGATATGTGTCTTTGGGGCCTGTCGAGTGAGGGCCACCCCCTTCAGCTAGAAGAGTCAGTGGACGGGTGTCAGTAAAGGGGATGCTAGAGAGTATCCTGAAGATAATGTAGTGCATCAAGTCCGCTGCTAGTGAGAGCAAGAAGACTTAACCCTTCCATACATGTGGCTGTATGGTTCAAGCAATGTGTCTGCTTCCACAGATAATCCGGTGAGGCCAAGTGAGAGTTGTCCTTATCTATTGTGAATAGTTCTAGTTGGAGTATCTCACTCATCCCTTCTCCTATCCAAGTTCCAAATAAAATACAAAAACCTGAATACCTTGGACTGGTCTTTGAGTAGCGAGCAAACAGGAGTTAGGGTTGAACAAGTAGGAGCTCTCAGCAACTAAGCGAGAACCGAGAACCTCTAGCAACATAGTGGGAACCCCCTTGCAACACAGCGGGAACCCTCATCAACTAAGCGGGAAAGCCTCAGCATCTAAGTGGGAACCCTCTGCACCTAAGTGGGAACCATTGGTAACCAGCTGCAAGTAACCAGGGAGAGACCTATGAAGTCAACACTCAGCAAGCGCTAGGGGGGCAGTTCTACAGTTGTATAATCAGGAGACTATCCAGTGGCGTTGTTAGGTGGGTGCGGGGGGTGCGGGCCGCACCGGGTGACACCCGCCAGAGGGGTGACACCCGTAGGTAGCGGCACACACCGCTACACTGCCCGCTGCGGCTTGTGCTGTGTCCCTCAGCACAGCAGACTGAAGCCGCCTCCCCCTCCTCTCTGTTTACTTCACACAGGAGGAGGAGGAGCCCGAGGGACACACACGGCTGTGTGCATCTGTCCGCGCTGTTCTGAGGTCTGTAAACTTTATGCATACAGTATGTGGGTGGACATGTGCAGGGGGATTCTATACTAATGGGGGGCGCTGCACTGAGGGGGATTCTATACTAATGGGGGGCGCTGCACTGAGGGGGATTCTATACTAATGGGGGGCGCTGCACTGGGGGATTCTATACTAATGGGGGCTCTGCACTGGGGGGGATTCTATACTAATGGGGGGCGCTGCACTGAGGGGGATTCTATACTAATGGGGGGCTCTGCACTGAGGGGGATTCTATACTAATGGGCGCTCTGCACTGGGGGGGATTCTATACTAATGGGGGGCGCTGCACTGAGGGGGATTCTATACTAATCTGGGGCGCTGCACTGGGGGATTCTATACTAATGGGGGCTCTGCACTGGGGGGATTCTATACTAATGGGGGGCTCTGCACTGAGGGGGATTCTATACAAATGGGGGGCTCTGCACTGAGGGGGATTCTATACTAATGGGGGCTCTGCACTGAGGGGGATTCTATACTAATGGGGGGCTCTGCACTGAGGGGGATTCTATACTAATGGGGGGCTCTGCACTGAGGGGGATTCTATACTAATGGGGGGCTCTGCACTGAGGGGGATTCTATACTAATGGGGGGCTCTGCACTGAGGGGGATTCTATACTAATGGGGGGCGCTGCACTGGGGGATTCTATACTAATGGGGGCTCTGCACTGGGGGGATTCTATACTAATGGGGGGCGCTGCACTGAGGGGGATTCTATACTAATGGGGGGCGCTGCACTGAGGGGGATTCTATACTAATGGGGGGCGCTGCACTGGGGAATTCTATACTAATGGGGGCTCTGCACTGGGGGGATTCTATACTAATGGGGGGCTCTGCACTGAGGGGGATTCTATACAAATGGGGGGCTCTGCACTGAGGGGGATTCTATACTAATGGGGGCTCTGCACTGAGGGGATTCTATACTAATGGGGGGCTCTGCACTGAGGGGGATTCTATACTAATGGGGGGTGCTGCACTGATGGGGATTCTATACTAATGGGGGGCTCTGCACTGAGGGGGATTCTATACTAATGGGGGGCTCTGCACTGAGGGGGATTCTATACTAATGGGGGGCTCTGCACTGAGGGGGATTCTATACTAATGGGGGGCTCTGCACTGAGGGGGATGTCTATACTAATGGGGGGCTCTGCACTGAGGGGGATGTCTATACTAATGGGGGCTTTGCACTGAGGGGGATTCTATACAAATGGGGGGCTCTGCACTGAGGGGGGAATCTATACTAATGGGGGGTCTGCACTGAGGGGGGATTCTATACTAATGGGGGGCTCTGCACTGAGGGGGGGATTTTATACTGATGGGGGAGTCTGCACTGACGGGGGATTCTATACTGATGGGGGTCAGCACTGGGGGGGGGTGTATGTACTGATGGGGCGGTCTGCACTGAGGTGGGAGGTTGATACTGATGGAGGGGGGTCTGCAGACTCTGTACTGAGGGAGGGTTTCTGTACTGATGGGAGGTCTGTACTGAGGGAGGGGGTCAGTACTTAGTGGGGGGTCTATACTGAGGAAAGGGGGTCTGCACTGAGCGGGGGTCTGTACTGATGGAGGGGGTCTGTACTGAGGGAGGGGAGTCTGTACTTAGTGGGGGGGTCTATATTGATGGAAGGGAGTCTGTACTGAGGGAGGGGGGCTATATTGATGGAGTGGGGTCTGTAGTTAGTGGAGGGGGGTCTGTACTGAGGTAGTTGGTGGAGGGGGGTGACACCAATTTTTTTGGCACCGGGTGACACCAACCCTAGTGACGCCACTGAGACTATCTCTATCAGTGATGGTACAAATTCCTGATATAGGAAGCTTTAGGCGTGGCCCTTGATATCACCAAAGGGCCACCTATAATATTCAGGGGATAGCCCTAGAGGGGGGTTGATTTAGTAAAGCTGGAGGGTGTAAAATCTGGTGCAACTCTGCATAGAATCCAATCAGCTTCCATGTTTTAGCACCTGTCACAATGGACACGGGTTTGAAATTGATTTCTAACCCGCATTTCAGTGCAAGTTCGGGGACGATTCAAAAGATATCTGTGCGGGTTCATGCACAGATGTCTATTGAAATCTCCCCCGAAATTGCCAAAAGTAGTGCAGGAACTACTTTTGGAAATTGGTGCGTCGCAGTAAAGTCAGCGTCGCACCGATTGGGACAGTGCTGTTGCCGGCAATAGGCTGCGACAAAACGCATGTCAAAACTTGCCGATATAACGGGGGCTTATTGTCAAAGCTTAAGTCAGAAGCAGATTGCACAGCTGCACTAGATTTTGCAAACTCCAGTTTTAGTAAATCAACCTCATTATATGAGACTGCTAAGATCTCTGTTATTAACCACTTCTGGACCACCGCACGCCGATGTACGTCCAAACTTCGCCAGCGGATATCGTTGTTATGGCAGCAGCTAGCTGCCAAAAACCCGGTATCCCCGTTTTCGTGCGGCAGTCGGCTTTCTGATAAAAGTGGTCCCTGCGGCGGATTCGCTGCGAGATCACTTTTATCGGTGGCGGGAGAGGGGCCCCCCTCCTGCCGTGATCTGGTGCCCTCCGCCACTTACCGGAGCCGTCGGTAGCGGCGGAGGCAATCGCGTTTGTCTCCCTTCTGTGCCTGGAGACGAGTGAGGCTAAGATGGCACCCACTTGTCTCCATGACGCCTCTCACGCCTCTTAAAGGCACATTTTTTTCAATGTCATTTTTTTAAATGACTTTTTTTTTTTAATTGCATTTTAGTGTAAATATGAGATCTGAGGTCTTTTTGACCCCAGATCTCATATTTAAGAGGTCCTGTCATGCTTTTTTCTATTACATGGGATGTTTACATTCCTTGTAATAGGAATAAAAGTGACACAATTTCTTTTTTTTTTTTTTTAAACAGTGTAAAAATAAATAAAATAATGTAAAATAAATAATAAAAATAAAAAAAAATTTAAAACCCTGCCGTCCCGACGAGCTCGCGCGCAGAAGCGAACGCATACGCGAGTAGCGCCCGCATATGAAAACGGTGGTCAAACCACACATGCCACTGCGGTTGAGCGCCATCTGCAGTGGAGAAAACAGACTGCACCTGCCTACAAATGCTCCCACCTTTTTGCTATGAAAAACCCTCAGAAAATCCATAGTAAAGGATCAGAAGCAAAAAAAATAATATAAATGTGAAAGAACAGCACATAAAAAGGTAAGATAATGTGAAAGAAGCAAACCAAATAATTGAATTACTAGATGTCTGTCCAGTATCTCTCCCTGCTGGCTGCCGTCAGAGCAATAGAATTCAGTGTCAAGGTAGGTTGCCCCTAGACTCCTCCTTGTCTCTAATGTGTCACATGACACAAGATGAGGGGGAGCCTGGGGGAAACAATCATCCCAACATTCTGTTGTGCTGTATCTGAGGTCTGTAAGTTCAGGAAGGGAGAGAGGGGGATTTGTGCTCGAAGGGGGAATTTTGAGGGAAGATGATTTGTGTTGGTAAGGTATCCTGGTAGGACTTGAGCACTTGAGACAGTCCAGGATGCTGCTTTCAGTACTTTTGGGATATAACCACCTGCATGTCTACTACCCTTAGGCCAGATGGCTCAGAGGGGATGACCTGTCTGTATAGCCTGCCCTGTTCTCGGTACACCCTCATTCTGTCATCCTCAGCTGGTGGTCTCTCAGCCAGACTCCTGAGTTCTTTCATGCTGTTGTCAAGTTTACCTAATTCAGAGAACCCACAATTATCTGCCACAGATGCCAAGGAGATGACAGCCTGGAGAGACTTCAGGTCCTCCAGGCCAGGCACAGAGGAAGAGGGGTACAATCTGGTTTGATTGTCCCTTCCTCTGTAGTCCAAGGAGGACCAATGGGTGCTGCAGATCACTCCTGCAGCACAGGGAACATCCGCATTGCACAGTATATCACACATACCATCATTTGTTTTAGCGTCCATCATGGCTTCAAGTTCCATTCCAGACCTTTGCTCTGGAGACCTTAACTCTCCCCAGAATTCCCTATGTGTCATCAAACAATGCTTTAAGTAAATCTAAAGTAAGTCTCAGGTGAAGAGGTAGGCACCAGAAGAGTGAACATGGCTAATACTGGGCTATCAACCACCCCAGTTCAGTAGCCTGTGATGGGAGCCACTTTGGCAGGGGGCTTGTGGAACCCAGCTTACTTTAGAGAGGTCAAGAAACTCCTGGTTCAGCTGCACAGGCCCCTCTTATGTGTAAGTCACCATGTGTCTTTTAGGGGCACAGGGTGACCGAGAAAATGATGGACAACTACTTGATGGGCACTGAGAATGTGGTTTGGATTACTCTGAACTATACATGTTCATTGAAAGAGCTGGTCACATTGATCTCTGTTCTATGGTCTTCAATGGAAACACAGGCCATGGGTACTTCTGGGTTGATGCCTCAGTGCCTTTGACAGTCATGGTTTTGCAGGAAATAAAATCCTTAGCGCTTACCAGCTCAGGGCGCACTATGATCACCTATGCCCTACTGTCCCTTATGCCAGTGGTAACTCCATTCCTAACAGACATCCTTCAGATAATCTGAGAAGCAACTTTCTATTACTGGAAGCGCACAATACAGCAGGGACCATGTTGGATGTCCCGGGAAAAGGGGGAGGTCATTTTCCATCTGAGGACAGGACATGCTGAGATGACCCACCTTGTCGTCAACAACTAAGCTGCTGGTTTAGTTACAGTAGGTTAAGATGCTTTGGGCCTCTGGCATTCAGGACAGAAGGTTCCAGATGTCCACATACAGGAGCTGAATTACTTAAATACTGTATTTTATCCAGGCCAGAAGCAGAGACTATTAGGTAATTGTTTCTGTGGTCTGGCTGTTTAACTCTAGCTGCCCAAAACTGGATTCTAGTGACAGGCATCTCTCTGTCCTATTGTTATTATCTCACATGCACAGTGCCACAGTGCCAAGCATCTAGGTCTGTGTTGATGTATATATAGAGGTCACATTCAAGTATACTGTATTAGTAGGTGAATCTGTTCATTGTAATAGAGTTTATATGCAGAGCCTATTATTTTAGTTAACACTGTCCCTTCTGGTCTGGGATTCTATAGCTAGTTTTAGCTTAGGGCTCAATAACCAGCAGGGGCTAGACATTAGACATCTACAGAAAGGAAAAATTTGTTTAGTTTAGTTTTGTTATTTACATAAATTCGTTTAAGTTTGTTTAATTAATTTTTGGAATTTGGTTAGTTTATTCGTATTTAAATCGATTCAAATTTTTCAAATTCGAATCGTTTTCGAAATTAAAAAAAAAATTTGAATTAGAAAAGTTTTCAAATTCGAATAGTTTTCAATTTGTTTTCCAATTTCCAAAGAGAATAAAATAGAATAGAAAATAAAGGAATAGAATAAAAAAAAATAATAGAATAGAAAAGAACAAAACATGAAAGAAATAAAGAATATAATAGAGTAAAACAGAACAAAATAGAATAGAAAATAAAATAACAAAATAGAATAGAATAGAAAAGAATACAATAAAATAGAATATAACCATCTATTGAAATTCAAATAGAAAAGAATAGCATACAAAAGATTAGAATTAAAAAAAAAACAATAGAATAGAAAGAATATAACCATTTCCCAAAATTCAAATAGAATCAATTCGAATTTGAATAGAATAGAAAAGAATAGATTAGAATAGAATAGAAAATAACAGAATAGAATAGAAAAAAAATAGAATAGAAAGAATATAACCATCTTCCTATTCTAATCAATTTTTTTCTATTCTATTCGAAATTGAATTGATTCTATTTGAATTTTGGGAAATGGTTATACTCTTTTTGTTCTATTCTATTCCATTATTTTTTAAATTCTATTCTTTTTCTATTTGTTTATTCTTTTCTATTCTATGCTTTTCTATTTTATTATTTTATATTCTTTTCGAAATTTCAAAATGCGGAAGATGGTTATAATCTGTCTATTCTGTTTGTTATGGTTATATTCTTTCTATTCTATTCTATTTTTTTTAAATTCTATTCTTTTCCATACTATTATAGTCTATTCTATTTTTTTTCTATTCTATTCTTTTCAATTTTATTATTTTCTTATGTATTCAAATTCAAATTGATTCTATTTTAAATTTGAATTTGAGAAGATAGTTATATTCTTTCTATTTTATTTTTTTTTGTTATTCTATTCTATTTGTTTATATTCTATTCTATTCTGTTCTGTTGTTTTCTATTCTATTTTGTTCTGTTTTACTCTGTTGTTTTCTATTCTATTTTGTTCTGTTTTACCCTATTATATTCTATTCTTTTATTTTCTGTTATATTCTTTTCTAATCTATTTTATTTTTTTTCTGTTCTATTCCTTTATTTTCTATTCTATTGTATTCTCTTTGGAAATTGGAAAACAAATAGAAAACTGTTCAAATTTGAAAACTATTCGAAAAGTTTTAGAATTTGAAAATCCATCGAATTTGAAAATGTTTTCGAATTTGAAAACGTTTCGAATTTGAAAACGTTTTGAATTTAAAAACTTATCGATTTTGAAAACTTTTCGAAATTGATTAGAAAACGATTCAAATCGATTCGAATTCAAATTTTGTCCAAATGTTTTTTCGTTATTTCGGATTAGTTTAAATTCCGTACTATTGTAATTAGAAAATTCTGATATGTCCAAATTGCCGAAAACTGAAAATGTGTCCAAATTTCAATTCGGAACTAAATGAACTACAGGTGGCTACTAGACATCCTGGTTAGGCATCGGATGGCCACTTCTGGTAGTTAGTGGTCTGGTTTCATGTCAGATTAGAAACTATTAAGGAGGGACTGAAGTGCAGAGTAGATAGTGTGAGTTTCAGTGCCACACCACAGTTCCTGCCATGAGAAACTCCATTCCAGGCTGGTTGGACAACAGATGGAGGTTGTTCCTATCACTGCTGATCTTGTCTTCAGGTCTCCGACACAAAGACCGAAGCTGCATCATCCTCATGGGGCCACTGCAACTGGACTTTGCTGCAACATTCATATGGAGATATCTCTATTAATAACTATATTCCTGCACAATTCCACCAGGGCTACGGCCATTTACAACAACCAGTTTAGAGAAGAGCAGGAAGTAGAGCTTTCACTCGTGGGAGGCATTGGGATCATGGTATCAGTGCACTCCGGGGGCAGTTTTAGGAGAGATGTATATGGGAAAGGACAGCACATTACCCTTACCCCCTGCTATCCATTCTATAGATGGCTCTGGGATAAATACCAGCTCATACCTGGTTGGAAGGTGGTGAGGTGGAGGCTACCATCCCCCCACATTACTCCCTCCACCCTCATCTGGATGCTGATCTCCTCTCCAGGGACAGACACCGGTGGAGGACATGGCATGAAAACAATGAGCAGTTACTGGGAATCTGAGAATCACATTGGATAATATGATGAGGGTCACCAACAGAAGGCCATATCAGTTATGAAGAGAGCCCCACTTAAATTACATACTAACCATCACTGTGAAAAATTTTTTCATGTAGCCTGGGTGTAGGAGGCGTTGCGATGAAATATATGGGATGACCTGCAAAGAGAAGAATAATTAGAATTCAGTTGATTCCTAGGTTTTATCTCTACACACAAACAGTACATTTCTCCTATATATTTGATGAATTTCATTTATCTTTAATAGTATGAAGTATGAAAACAGATTTTGATCTTCTTATTATCTGACTGGTATGTTTGTCATGAGAAAGATAAAAGTCGTAATGAGAGCACGCAAACAGCAATTCAACATTCAAGTGAAAAATGACTATATCTAGTCTCAAAGCTATACAAATAAACAAACTCAATTCTAAATGTATAGTCTAATAGCAAGTAAAACGCTCATTCATAAATAGTGAAGGAAACGTGAGCAGTTTGAAAGATATAGTAAGTAGACGTGAACAATCGTTTAGAAATATAAAGTGAAAATGAAATATAAGTGAAAAAAATTTGTGGTAACCCACAGGGTAATATTAGAATGTCCACCTTCTACATGAAGAAAAAAGTGCAGCAAATAAACAAAGCGGTGCCCCAGCCGAAGTCTCTTCAGACGAAACGCGTCGGGTCTCTTTGCTGTACCCAGCCACCCACACCACGCTTACTTTCTACTGTTGGAATTGATTCTACTATTTTTATACGTTTTTATGGATTTTCTGATGATCGTTATTGATCAAATAAACGGCAATTGATCTATTTGGATTTACACCATGTGGAGGCTTTTTGTTTTTTTTCTACACATGGTTTATCAATGCTGACAAGGTCGGAGATCGTTTGGACCATCTGGGTAGGATCCGGGTCCCCCATTTGAGGAGGAAGTCCATCAGTGCACGGTCCACCCCCTTACTGTCGTCTATCTTAAGACAGTGCAAGCCTGTTTGACTCACCGCCAACGGCCTGTGAGTCCACCCAAGTCGGTAAGAGTGCTTTATCCCTTATGTTGATTCAGAGTACTGCAGAGGAGCTATCAAAGTGTCATCCTCATTGTGTTCACATGAAATAATATTGGGACTTGACAAGTTTCATGTTTCATTTGATGGCTACACCTCCTATTGGATTTGTGGACATTTTATTATCACCGCTTTGTTTATTTGCTGCACTTTTTTCTTCATGTAGAAGGTGGACATTCTAATATTACCCTGTGGGTTACCACAAATTTTTTTCACTTATATTTCATTTTCACTTTATATTTCTAAACGATTGTTCACGTCTACTTACTATATCTTTCAAACTGCTCACGTTTCCTTCACTATTTATGAATGAGCGTTTTACTTGCTATTAGACTATACATTTAGAATTGAGTTTGTTTATTTGTATAGCTTTGAGACTAGATATAGTCATTTTTCACTTGAATGTTGAATTACTTTATTATCTTGTAACCTCTTACATATAGATGTTTTTGCACTTTAGCGCTACACTTTTTACATTTAAATACTTTACACAATTTTGTCACTTTGTAGTGTTGGCTGCTGTTTAATCTTTCTGATTGGCACGGTATTCTTTATCCATTTTTTTACGCAATCAGCAATGACACTGAACTGAAATCTACCATACAACTGATCCCAGCAGAATGGCCCAGAACCCTTCCAGTGGCAGAACATTCACCCCTTCCTCCTGACACCACTCAGCTCAAAGCGACCCAGAACCCTTCCAGGGGCAGATCATTCATCTACAATCTCTGTGATGGAATGTCATCCCTTCCTCCTTAAACCACTTTGCTCAAAGTCACCCAGAACACTTCCAGGGGCAGATTGTCCCTCTACAATCTCTGTGATGGTCATTCCTTCCTCCTGAAACCACTCAGCTCAGGGTGACCCAGAACACTTCCAGGGGCAGATCATTCATCTACAATCTCTGTGATGGAATGTCACTTCTTTCTACTGACACCGCTTAGCTCAGAGTGACCCAGCATTCTTCAAGGGGCAGACAATTCCCTACAATCTCTCTGATGGAAGGTCACCTCTTTCTACTGACACCGCTTAGGTCAGAGGGACTCAGAATCCTTCCAGGAGCAAACAATTCCCTACAATCTCTGTGATGGAGGGTCACCCCTTCCTCCTGACACCACTCAGCTTAAAGTGACCCAGAACCCTTCCAGTAGCAGATCATTTCTCCATAATCTCTTTGAGGGAAGGTCACTTCTTTCTACTGGCACCGCTCTGCTCAAAGTGACCCAGAATTCTTCAATGGGCAGACAATTCCCTACAATCTCTGGGATGGAAGGTCACCTCTTTCTACTAAAACCGCTTAGCTCAGGGTGATTCAAAATCCTTCCAGGAGCAAACAATTCCCTACAATCTGTGTGATGGAAGGTCACCCCTTCCTCCTGACACCACTCAGCTCAAAGCGACCCAGAACCCTTCCAGGGGCAGATCATTCCACTGCAATCTCTGTGATGGAATGTCATCCCCTCCTCCTGACACCACTCTGCTGAAAGTGACCCAGAACCCTTCCAGGGGCAGATCATTACTCTACAATCTCTGTGATGGAACGTCATCCCTTGCTCCTGACACCACTCAGTTCAGCGTGACTCAGGACCCTTCCAGGGGCAGATCATTCCTCTACAATCTCTGTGATGGAATGTCACCCCTTCCTCTTGACACCACTCAGCTCAGTGTGACCCAGGACCCTTCCAGGGGCAGATCATTCCTCTACAACAGGGGTAGGCAACCTGGGTCCCTCCAGCTAAGATGTATGCTACCCTATAAAATTGACATAGAGTCACCAAAATAAAATGTAAAATAAAATGCCATGTGCTCATCACATAGAAAAGAGGCTCAATAATATATGACATCAAGAACATGCTTGGTAGTATCACAACATTCGTGAGGTGTCCTTTACTGCAGGTGAAGGTCTGGGATGAGACTTTTCTGCTTGCATTCTTCACTTTGTGACATGGCATTTTCTTTTATGACACTTGTGGCTTGAAAGAGGACCTACCTGTCTCTATGTGATTATCTGCCACTTACACCCAAGTGCATAGTTGTTTCGTAGACGTATTCTCATTGAAGACTGGTGTTTTTGTACCCATGCTCCCTGGTCATGATTTTAATTATGATTATATTTCCCTGGTATATATATTTTTGGCCCCTATTACCATGATGTCTAATCTAGTAGAACTGCTACGCCGCGTACACACGGGCGGATTTTCCGACGGGAAATGTTGGATGTGAGCTTGTTGTCGGAAAGTCCGACCGTGTGTATGCTCCACCGAACATTTGCTGTCGGACTCTCCGCCAACAAATGTTGGCTAGCAGGTCCTTAAATTTTCCGCCAACAAAACTTTGTTGTCGGAAAGTCCAATTGTGTGTACACAAGTCTGTCGCACAAAAGTTCACGCATGTTTGGAATCAAACATAGGGAGCCGCACTGGCTATTGAACTTCCTTCTTCTCGGCTCGTCGTACATCTTGTACGTCACTGCGTTCCCACGTTCATAATTGTTGGCCAACATTTGTGTGACCGTGTGTATGCAAGACAAGTTGGAGCCAACATCCTTCGGACAAAAATCCACGGTTTTGTTGGCGGAAAGTCCAATCGTGTGTACAGGGCATAAGTCTTCAGGCATAGAAAGAATCAGTGGGGGGGGGTTGGGAAAAGCTTAACAACTTTTGTGCCCCGGTGACTGACTCTTGTTCCAAAGTATGCACACTTTTGTAATAAAAGAACAAAATATGTTACACGTTCATTAGCACATGCATTAAGTATTGTACCATTCTTCCAAATCCTCTTGCGCCACTTTTTTTTTTTCCTTTTTGATTCCATTTTCTCATGGAGAGAGATCCAGATATAGAAAGGAAGAGAGACGATACTGAAAAATTAGATTGTAAAGGAGTCAGACCTATTACAGGGCAGCCATTTTAGCCACTGTTTGTTGGTGGTTTGTTCTCTCTCTGGCCAATGCTGCTGTGTGCCTTGAGGCGGCCATTCTTGGATTGCTTCAGGAGCTCGGTAACCTGGTCTATAGAGGTCCTCGGGCGTATTCTGATCACCCACATCCCGGCGCTCCGTCACTCACAGCCACGCCTGCTGCTCATATGATAGACAGAACAGTACAGGGCCAGGAGACATGGCTGTGCGTGACAGAGCCCCGGGTACACAGGAGATCACGGCTCTATGTAATTCAGCGGCTCTCGCTCCTCTTCCCTTGGGGACAGCAGGGATCGGTGTATAACACGCACACACGATTTCCCCTGATTTTCAGGGGGAAAAGGTGCGTGTTATACGCCGATTAATACGGTACTTTGATTAGGTCCTGCCCTGGGTGGAGGCACTGCCAACTTTATTAATAATCCCACTCTTCCACTTAGCAAAGGTTTACATTTACCTATCCAAACAAAACCAAAGCTAACCCATCTAATACCTAGCACATGGGCGTAGCATAAGGGGTTGCAGGGGTTACAATCGCAACCCTGCCCCTGGCTCCGGGGGACCCCTGCAGCCTCCCTGTCATATTATCATATCCTCCACCATGGACATAGCATAAGGGGTTGCAGGGGTCACAATCGCAAGCCTGCCCCTAGCTCCGGGGGACCCCTGCAGCCTCCCTGTCATATTATCATATCCTCCACAAAGTCCAGCTCTGATCTGCCCTAGGGTCCCACAGCCATGCTCTAGTACTGGGCTTCCACTTTGCTTTCCACAGTCCACACCCCTCTGTTCCTATTGGCCGGGGAGAAGCTGTGAGCCATTTCCTGAATGGAGAGGAGCACAAGGTGAGAACAGCCCAGGATGGGGAAGTGTCTGTGCTGTGTGCTGGCAACATGGAATGGTAACTGAGCTTAGCGAATTAAGAGGAGAAGAGTGCCGTCCTGTAGCCACAATGGGACCGATGTCACTGGTAAGGTATGACACTGCTCAGTGTCTTCTAGTCACTAGCTAAGATTCTCTGTAACCCCCACCCGGGTATGTCCGCTTACTAGGGATGAGCCGAACACCCCCCTGTTCGGTTCGCACCAGAACATGCCAACAGGAAAAAAGTTCGTTCGAACACGCGAACACCGTTAAAGTCTATGGGACATGAACATGAATAAACAAAAGTGCTAATTTTAAAGGCTAATATGCAAGTTATTGTCATAAAAAGTGTTTGGGGACCTGGGTCCTGCCCCAGGGGACATGGATCAATGCAAAAAAAAGTTTTAAAAACGGCCGTTTTTTCAGGAGCAGTGATTTTAATAATGCTTAAAGTCAAACAATAAAAGTGTAATATCCCTTTAAATTTCGTACCTGGGGGGTGTCTATAGTATGCCTGTAAAGGGGCGCATGTTTCCTGTGTTTAGAACAGTCTGACAGCAAAATGACATTTTGAAGGAAAAAACTCATTTAAAACTACCCGCGGCTATTGCATTGCCGACAATACACATAGAAGTTCATTGATAAAAACGGCATGGGAATTCCCCAAAGGGGAACCCCGAACCAAAATTTAAAAAAAAAAATGACGTGGGAGTCTTCCTAAATTCCATACCAGGCCCTTCAGGTCTGGTATGGATATTAAGGGGAACCCCGGCCAAAATTTAAAAAAAAAAATGACGTGGGGTTCCCCCTAAATTCCATACCAGACCCTTCAGGTCTGGTATGGATTTTAAGGGGAACCCCGCGCCAAAAAAAAAAAAAAAAACGGCGTGGGGTCCCCCCAAAAATCCATACCAGACCCTTATCTGAGCACGCAACCTGGCAGGCCGCAGGAAAAGAGGGGGGGACGAGAGTGCGGCCCCCCCTCCCCCCTGAACCGTACCAGGCCACATGCCCTCAACATTGGGAGGGTGCTTTGGGGTAGCCCCCCAAAACACCTTGTCCCCATGTTGATGAGGACAAGGGCCTCATCCCCACAACCCTGGCCGGTGGTTGTGGGGGTCTGCGGGCGGGGGGCTTATCGGAATCTGGAAGCCCCCTTTAACAAGGTGACCCCCAGATCCCGCCCCCCCCCTGTGTGAAATGGTAAGGGGAATTTCACGAAAAAAGTGTCAAAAATGTTAAAAATGACAAGAGACAGTTTTTGACAATTCCTTTATTTAAATGCTTCTTCTTTCTTCTATCTTCCTTCATCTTCTGGTTCTTCTGGTTCTTCTGGCTCTTCTGGTTCTTCCTCCGGTGTTCTCGTCCAGCATCTCCTCCGCGGCGTCTTCTATCTTCTTCTCCTCGGGCCGCTCCGCACCCATGGCATGGGGGGGAGGCTCCCGCTCTTCTCTTCTTCTTTTCTTCTCTTCTTCTCTTCTTCATTTTCTTCTCCGGGCCGCTCCGCAATCCATGCTGGCATGGAGGGAGGCTCCCGCTGTGTGACGGCGCTCCTCGTCTGACAGTTCTTAAATAAGGGGGGGCGGGGCCACCCGGTGACCCCGCCCCACTCTGACGCACGGTGACTTGACGGGACTTCCCTGTGACGTCACGGGGAATGCCACAGGGAAGTCCCGTCATGTCCCGGTGACCCCGCCCCCCGTTATTTAAGAACTGTCAGACGAGGAGCGCCGTCACACAGCGGGAGCCTCCCTCCATGCCAGCATGGATTGCGGAGCGGCCCGGAGAAGAAAATGAAGAAGAGAAGAAGAGAAGAAAAGAAGAAGAGAAGAGCGGGAGCCTCCCCCCCATGCCATGGGTGCGGAGCGGCCCGAGGAGAAGAAGATAGAAGACGCCGCGGAGGAGATGCTGGACGAGAATGCCAGAGGAAGAACCAGAAGAGCCAGAAGAACCAGAAGATGAAGGAAGATAGAAGAAAGAAGAAGCATTTAAATAAAGGAATTGTCAAAAACTGTCTCTTGTCATTTTTAACATTTTTGACACTTTTTTTGTGAAATGGTAGGGGTACTTATGTACCCCCTTACCATTTCACACAGGGGGGGGGGCCGGGATCTGGGGGTCACCTTGTTAAAGGGGGCTTCCAGATTCCGATAAGCCCCCCGCCCGCAGACCCCCACAACCACCGGGTTGTGGGGATGAGGCCCTTGTCCTCATCAACATGGGGACAAGGTGTTTTAGGGGGGCTACCCCAAAGCACCCTCCCAATGTTGAGGGCATGTGGCCTGGTACGGTTCAGGGGGGAGGGGGGGCCGCACTCTCGTCCCCCCCTCTTTTCCTGTGGCCTGCCAGGTTGCGTGCTCGGATAAGGGTCTGGTATGGATTTTTGGGGGGACCCCACGCTGTTTTTTTTTTTTTTTTTTTTGGCGCGGGGTTCCCCTTAAAATCCATACCAGACCTGAAGGGTCTGGTATGGAATTTAGGGGGAACCCCACGTCATTTTTTTTTTTTAATTTTGGCCGGGGTTCCCCTTAATATCCATACCAGACCTGAAGGGCCTGGTATGGAATTTAGGAAGACTCCCACGTCATTTTTTTTTTTAAATTTTGGTTCGGGGTTCCCCTTTGGGGAATTCCCATGCCGTTTTTATCAATGAACTTCTATGTGTATTGTCGGCAATGCAATAGCCGCGGGTAGTTTTAAATGAGTTTTTTCCTTCAAAATGTCATTTTGCTGTCAGACTGTTCTAAACACAGGAAACATGCGCCCCTTTACAGGCATACTATAGACACCCCCCAGGTACGAAATTTAAAGGGATATTACACTTTTATTGATTGACTTTAAGCATTATTAAAATCACTGCTCCTGAAAAAACGGCCGTTTTTAAAACTTTTTTTTGCATTGATCCATGTCCCCTGGGGCAGGACCCAGGTCCCCAAACACTTTTTATGACAATAACTTGCATATTAGCCTTTAAAATTAGCACTTTTGATTTCTCCCATAGACTTTTAAAGGGTGTTCCGCGGCATTCGAATTTGCCGCGAACACCCCAAATTGTTCGCTGTTCGGCGAACTTGCGAACAGCCAATGTTCGAGTCGAACATGAGTTCGACTCGAACTCGAAGCTCATCCCTACCGCTTACCCCACTTCCCTGACAACTGGGGAAAAGACACACACCTTCGGGAGGTGACCTTCCCCCAACACTGACAAAGAAACCGTCAGAAATTGCTAAAACAAATCCCTTAACATCTCTTGAGGGGCCTCGTTCCGACCAGAGAATTTTACAGGTCAGAAAGGCAACAGAAAGCCGGATACACCCTGTGAAGGCTGATAGACTGTGTGTATAGGAATATAATTTCTGCCCTGTGTAGTGTGGGGGTGAGCTGTTTACAGTGCTGGAATGGGAAAGGAGCTCTGCCAAATGACCGGCCATGACCGATCCCTGTCCTCTGATTCTCCAGCGGTGATCCCTGTCCTCTGATTCTCCAGGGGTGATCCCTGTCCTCTGATTCTCCAGAGGTGATCCCTGTCCTCTGATTCTCCAGGGGTGATCCCTGTCCTCTGATTCTCCAGGGGTGATCCCTGTCCTCTGATTCTCCAGCGGTGATCCCTGTCCTCTGATTCTCCAGGGGTGATCCCTGTCCTCTGATTCTCCAGGGGTGATCCCTGTCCTCTGATTCTCCAGGGGTGATCCCTGTCCTCTGATTCTCCAGCGGTAATCCCTGTCCTCTGATGTAAGGAGGAACTCTGGAAACTCTTAAGCCACTTTGAGTATCTTGGCGTACGGTGGATGTATCTGCACGCATGTTGGAAGTAGAGGGGGTGGTCAGGTCAACTTTTGCATCAGGGCCCTCAAGCTTCAAGCTACGCCTCTGACCTAGCACCTACCTAGGAGGGTGCTACAATTATAATATATGTGTAGGGTGTATACCAAAGGTTGTATTGCTTGCTTTCATCTTATTTGTCTCCTGTGTTGTGTTCTTTTGATTAATATTACATTATTATTATCATTTGACCCTGGTTTAGTATTCTAGAGGGTTCTCTGCATTATCAATACATGTTTTCTAAAATTGGAATGTGTGAACATATTACAGGACATTGCACAATACATTACTAACCATCTACATACAATGCGTTTCCGTAATCACCAGAAGAGAAGAACGGTATGGAATGGCCTGAGGAGGGAAAATCACTCACTGTTCAGTCTGTTCTCGGGATTTACATTTTCACACCAAAGGAAACGTTTTGCTCTTCATTTGATAGATTTTTGCTCTGCTCCAGCAGCTGTACATTTCTGCAATGCACCTCTTGGTTTAGCGATAACTTTGTACATTTTTGATATTAGCAGTGCCCAAAAAGCCAGTCACTAATGCCTCATCTTTTAGCAAGTTCTGGGCACATACTGTATACCAAAAGTATTGGGACACCTGACTTTACACGCACATGAAATCTAATGGCATCCCAGTCTTGGTCCGTAGGGTTCAATATTGAGTTGGCCCACCCTTTGCAGCTATAACAGCTTCAACTCTTCTGGGAAGGCTGTCCACAAGGTTTAGGAGTGTGTCTATGGGAATGTTTGACCATTCTTCCAGAAGAACATTTGTGAGGTCAGGCACTGATGTTGGACAAGAAGGCCTAGCTTCATCCCAAAGGTGTTCTATCGGGTTGAGTAGATAATGAATCAAAGAGCTCCAGATGGCCGCACTGCCGTGAAAAAAAGCACCTTTATTTCATTAAAATGTTGCAGGTCACATCAAGTGGATATATAGGACAAAAAAGCAGCTAACGCGTTTCACATCAGTGGATGCTTACTCATAGCTGTTCTATCGGGTTGAGGTCAGAACTCTGTGCAGGCCAGTCAAGTTCACCCCAAACTCGCTCATCTATGTCTTTATTAATATTATTCATGATTTATATAGCACCAACAGTTTACAATGTAGAGGTGGGACAGCACAATTATGCCCTGTACACACGGTTGGACTTTCCAACGGAAAATGTGTGATCGGATTGTGTTGTAGGAAATTCCGATCGTGTGTGGGCTCCGTCTGGCTTTTTCTTTTGGAATTTCCGACACAGAAAGTTTTGGATCTGGATCTAAAATTTTCCGACAACAAAATCCGATCGTTTAAATTCCGATCGTGTGTGGGCTCCGTCGGGCTTTTTCTGTTGGAATTTCCAGCACACAAAGTTTGAGATCTGGATCTAAAATTTTCAGACAACAAAATCCGATCGTTTAAATTCTGATCGTGTGTAGACAATTCTGACGCACAAAGTGCCACGCATGCTTAGAATAAATTCTATTTGGCTATTTTAAAGCTATTGGCTACTAGCCTCTTTATAGTCCCGTCGTACGTGTTGTACGTCACCTCATTCTGAACGATCGGATTTTCTGACAACTTTGTGCGACTGTGTGTATGCAAGACAAGTTTGTGCCAAAATCCGTCGGAAAAAAATCTGATGGATTTTGTCGTCGGAATGTCCGACCGTGTGTACAGGGCATTACAGTATAGCTCAATACAGAAGGGACAGGAGGGCCCGGCTTGTAGAGCTTACATTCTAAAGGGAGGGGGTGGTGGTACGAAAGGTAATAGATGTGGGGGAATGATTTGATGGTGTTGTTAGGTGGGTGTGGGATAGGCTTCACTGAATAAGTGAGTTTTCAAGGATCTCCTAAAGGTGGAGAGGTTAGGGGCTGATCGGATATACCAGGGCAGGGAGTTCCAGAGGATGGGAGAGGCTCTGGAGAAGTACTGAAGACGAGCATGAGAGGAGGTAACAAGGGAGCTAGAGAGCAGGTGTCAGGGAAGACGGAAGGAGTTCGGGTGCCGGTGTTGGGTTTCTGCCAAGATCATCCCTTAGCAGGACACTTCGGGATTTGCAAAACCACAGAGCTGGTGCTACGCACTTTCTGGTGGCCTAATCTGGAAAGAGACTGTAAAAGCTACGTAGGTGCATGCACCACCTGTATCCAAAATAAGAGCACCCGAAACAGGGCATGGGGCTTGCTCAGACCTGTGCCCGACAGGCCTTGATCCATGATTTCTATGGAATAGTAGAGTTACCACCTTCTGAAGCTTGTACGGCCATCTTTGTTATTGTTGATCACCCGTCTAAGATGGCCCACTTCTTACCCTTAACGGCTCGAATGTTCATCAGGGAAGTTGTAAGACTCCATGGGGTACCTGTTGATATCGTATCTGACCGAGGGGTCCAAGTTACGTCCATGTTCTGGAAATCACTCTGCGAGATCCTGAAGATCAACCTCTCTATGTCATCCTCATACCACCCACAGTCTAACGGACAAACCAAACGAACTAACCAAACGTTGGAACAATATATCCGTTGCTTCACATCTTTTGTCCAGGATGACTGGGTGTCTCTCCTACCATTAGCTGAGTTTGCTTAAAACAACTCTTGTCATTCAGCCACTAAACAGTCTCCGTTCTTCGCAAACTATGGCTTCCAACCCCATCTTCTTGCCCGATCTTGTCTCCGAGTCCTCAGTTCCAGCCGTCCAGAATACGGTAGACTTCTTCAGTCGTAACAATAAATTATTGCAAGAAGCTATAACCAAGGCACAGGAAGATAATAAAAAGGCTTTCCACAGAAGGAGGAGGGGAGAACTGATCCTACAGCCTGGTGATCAGGTTTGGTTGGCCACAACCAATCTGAGATTGGCTTGTCCGTCTAAGAAGCTTGCTCCAAAGTTTCTGGGAAAGTTTCCTGTAAAGAGGAAAATTAACAACGTTTCCTATGAACTGTCTTTACCGGATTCCTTCAGGATTCATCCAGTGTTCCATGTATCTTTATTAAAACCCACAGTGCCGGATCCCTTTCCTAATTGGGGGACTAGACCTCCTGAACCAGAGATCATCAATGGGGACGAGGAGTTTGAGGTGGAAGTAATTGTAGACTGCAGGAGAAGAAGGGGTCGTCTGCAATACTTAATTAAGTGGAAGGGTTATGGGCCAGAGGAAAACTCCTGGGAACCTGAGCAGGATGTGCACGCTATGGACTTGGTCCACGCCTTTTTCCGCAGCCACCCCCAGAAGAAGAACCAACTGGGCATCCGGAGGCTGCTTGGTTGTTATCCCACGGGAGCAGGAGAGGGCGCCCCCTCCTCCCGCTGCCTTCCACCGCTCTTCCCGGGCCTCCCGTCCCACTGGGAGACCCGAGCCACGATCTGGCACTTCCGCCAGCTAGAGAGAGACTGAAACAAAGCTTGATCGAGTCTCCTATGGGTAAACATGGAAGCGACGTAAAAAAATATAATAAATCAGAAAAAAAAAAGTTTTTAAGCGCCGCCCCTCCCCGCGAGCTTGCGCAGCCTAAGTCACTCCCGCATATGTAAACGGTGTTCAAACCGCACATGTGAGGTTCCGCCGTGATCGCCAGAGCGAGAGCAATAATTCTAGTGCCAGACCTCCTCTGTAATTCTGACCTGGTAACCGTTCATTTTTTTTTTTTAAAGCGTTGCCTATGGAGATTTTTAGCTACCGTAGTTTGTCACCATTCCACGAGTGTGCGCAATTTCAAAGAATGACATGTTAGGTATCTATTTATTTGGCATAACATCATCTTTCACATTACATTAAAAAAATTGGGCTAACTTTACTGTTTAGTTCTTTTTTTTTTATTCAGGAAAGTGTCTTTTTTCCCAAAAAATTGAGTTTGAAAGACTGCGGCGCAAATACCGTGAGACATAAAATATTGCAATGATCGCCATTTTATTCTCTAGGGTCTCTGCTAAAAATATATATATATATGTATATATATATATATATATATATATATATATAATGTTTGGAGGTTCTAAGTAATTTTCTAGCAAAAAATCTGGATTTTAACTTGCAAGCAACAAAATAGGCTTAGGCGTGAAAGGGTTAAGGACCTTGCTTTCTGCACTGGTCCAAATCATTTGGTGGAGGGGGGGGGAGTAAAAAATATTGCTTTAGTTTTTTTCGAAAATGTCGCTCTTTTTTTTGTTTCTAGCGCAAAAAAATAAAAACCGCAGAGGTGATCAAATACCACTATAAGAAAGCTCTAAAAGGACGTCAATTTTATTTGGGTACAGCATCGCGCGACCACGCAATTGTCAGTTAAAATAACGCAGTGCCGTATCGCAAAAATGTCCTGGTCATGAAGAGGGGTAAATCTTCCAAGAGGTCAAGTGGTTAAAAAGAATTTTTTTTTTTTTTTTACCATTTTGGATCAGTTTTCCTTTGATAATAAAAATTTTAAAATTAAAATATAAGGAGATATCGATTACTATTTACCACCAAGTGAAAGCCCAATTTGTCCTGAAAAAAAACGCGGTATAATTCACCTGGATACACTAAGTAGTTGTGATGATATGTGCAGATTTACTAACACATGTCAAAGTTGCAAAATTGTGTTCAGGCATTAGGATTTGTTTTGCCCTCCATCATAAACCCGTTTAATGAATTTTAAATTTGTAAATTTGTAAATTTGAGAATTCGGAAGTTCAAAAATCTGAAAACGTGAAAATTCAAAAATCTAATAATAACTTAACTACTACCAACTATTAAGTTATAGATATTGGAATTTCCTTTCATATTTGGCTGTTAGTGAATGTAACGAATACAAATTTATCTGAAGTTACGAATGATCCGAAATAAAGAATGCTGCATCCAAACGAATGGAACGTAAAAAATTAATAATAATAAATAATGATATCAATAAAAACTTTTTATTATTAATATTAATTTGTTCCGTTCCATTTGGTTAGATGCAGTATTCGTTATTTCAGGTAATTCTTAACTTCGGATAAATTCGTATTCGTTACGTTCACTAACAGCCAAAATTTAAAAGGAAATTCCAATACCTATAATTTAATAGTTAGTTATTATTAGTTAGTTATTATTTCAAATTTTCTGATTTTCTTTCTTATTTTCGGATTTTTGAAATTTTCGAATTTACGAAGTGCGATCATAACGAATGACCCGAAAAAACGAAAAAGAAAAAAACAAATGAAACGAAAGCGAACACATTTTTTGGCAGTGCACATGTCTATTCTCCACCTAAAATTGGAATGTTTGAACATATATAACAGGTTTGTTGTACAATTACTAACCATCAAAATAAAGTATGCCTCCATAATCTTCAGAAGCGAAGTTGAGGATAGGGTGACCTAAAAAAGAGAAAATCGTTCACCATTCAGTTATTCTCAGGATTTACATTTTCACACCAAAGGAAATCTTTTGCTGTTCATTTGCTAAATTTAGCTTTTTAAATGTTTCAGTTTCGGCACCTGTACTTTTTAAATTTCTGCAATGGACCTCTTGGTTCGCTGGTTGTACTAGGGTTGCACCAAGTATTTTTTTTTTTTCCATCTCCTTATTAGGATTATTCTTTTTAAGACAAAAAAACATATACAACATACATATACAAATAGTCTCAAATTACAACTCCACCCCCGAATCTCTCCATGTACCTATCTACAGTCCTACCCCCTCACCTTCACTCGCACTACCTTCCCTCTACCATCCTTTCGACCTATCTCGGTGATTGCTTGTACTTTACCCAATCTTTCCATCTCCTTTCAAACCCTTCTTCTCCTATTTCGCCACTAAACCTTAGGAACTCCATGTTATAAGTTTTGTTAATTTTACCCAGCCAATTCTTCAATGAAGGGCTCTCGGCGTCCTTCCACTGTCGGGGGATTACACTTTTTGCTGTATTTAGGAGATGGGGCAGCAGTGATCTCCTATATTGTTTGATGGACATACTAACCCCATGGAACAGGCAAACCCATGGCTCCTCAGATATTTTAGTGCCAGTGATTTCTTCTATTATTAGTAATACTTCTTTCCAGTAGACTTTTATTTTAGGGCATGTCCACCAAATATGGAACATAGTTTCTGCACATCCCCTCCAACATAGATTAGACGCCTCCCTTTGAAATTGGTGTAATTTATCTGGAGTTATATACCATCGTGCCAAGCACTTGCAATTCATTTCTAACGACCTACAATCCGGTGATATAGCATGTGTCAACCTTAATATTTTACAAACATCTACCTCCATGCCTCCTGTTCCCATCTCTTCCTCCCATTTTTTGATAAATGACGGGGGGCCCCAATATTTTTAGTCCGTTCAAAATTTTGTAAATCCTCAATATCCCTCTCCTACCATCTGTGGCCAAGCACAGCCGCTCTAATGGAAGCAGGCTGTCCTCCGAACCTGATCGGTTGGGGGAGGGATTCCACAAAGTGTTTCAACTGTGCATACCTCCACCTATTTATTTCCAAGACATCTTTTTTTATTAATCAATTCCTGAAAAGTGCATATTTTACCGTTGATTGTAATATCTTTTAATCGCGCGTCTTTATGCTTATTCCACCTACCAAAAGAACTCTCTTTCCCTGGTGTCGCTTAGTGGTATCAGTGGGGAATTATACCCCCCACTTTTCCCGTTTGTGTACCCTGTCCCACGTTGCCATAGCTGTCCGTGTAATCGTGTGAGTGTGCCCATCTAAATCTCTTATGTGTGTCGGGATCCATATCACTTTCCGAAAGTAACTTTACTGATCATACTTTCCAATTTTTGACCCACCGTGCCATAAGAATTGAGTTGTAATAAGTTTTAATATCCGGTACCCCCCCAAGCCCTCTTGTGCCTTATCTCTCGTAAGTACCGCCAGACTTATACAGGGCTTTTTATTCTGCCAAATGAACCTACATAGTAGCGTATTTAATTTTTTTAAATATATATCTGGGATTAAGATTGGTAGCATTTGCATTTTATATAATATTTTAGGTCGGATTATCATTTTGAAGCTGTTTATCCTACCAATCCAAGACCTTTGCCTAGAAGCCATTTTATTTAAATGGGTTTTGATATCATTCAGCAGAGGGATAGAATTTTGTTGGTAAATGCTTTCGTGTGTGGATGGTATTTTGACTCCTAAGTACTTTAGCTCAGTGTCCCTCCATATAAATGGGAAGTCCTGTTTATAAATTCGTTCCTCCCGTGGCATAACGCTTATATTCAGTATTTCTGATTTTGAAGGGTTCATTTTGAAATTTGCTACATCGCCGTAAGTTTTCAGTAGGTTAGGGAAGGTTTTCCTAGGGCTGGTAATGTAAAACAAAATATCATCAGCATAAACCGCCACTTTATGTACCTCATTATCAGTCTGTGTCCCCCTAATATCGGGATTTTGTCTTACCCCAGCCAGCATCGGTTCTATTGAAAGGACAAACAATACTGGGGACAGTATTTTCAGTACTCGTGAAAATGCTGTGATATCTGAAACAAATGCCTTTGCGGTGCAATCTGAGACCATACAAAATGAATGGGCTCAAATCGCGCTGCAAAGGATTGCATGCGATTTGAACAGGAATGTGGTGCAATCCCTGTCCAAATCGCATGCGAGTCCAGGCTTGTCATAGTGACTTCAGCCTGGGTTAGCACAGGAGCCTTTGCGGGAAATCGCAAGCGGTTCGGACAGGAATCGCATCACTTTCCTGTTCAAATTGCATGCCATTCTTTGCAGTGCAATTTGAGCCCGTTTATTTTGTAGGGGCTCAAATCGCACCGCAAAGATATCAGTACTCGGTATCAGGGAGAACTTTAAAATGGTACCAGTGCATCCCTGCTTTGTAAATTTATGCTGACAGCAATGCCCAAAAAGCCAGGGCTTGTTTCCTGATCTGATGATTGGACCAGACCAGTGGCAGCCCGTCCATACAGGGCACAGACGCGCCACCCACCCCCTCCCCCCGCCAAACCATGCCCCTGCCCCTAATCTACATGCAGGGTGTCAGACGCATGGATTACAATCAGGGTTTTTTGGGGGTTTTTTTAGCACATGAATAGAGCCAGAGGCTCTAATTGCCTTAAAAAAAAGGGTGGGCTCTGAGTGCAGAGCACTGCACCCTGAGCCCATCCAGTTGTGTAACAATAACGAATTAATATTTGCTATTGTCTTCCTGCTTCTCCTCCCGGCCAATCAGGACTTGGGTCTTGGGACCTGATTGGCCAATAGGAGAAGCAACCGTATGGGTGGGGCAGGGGGTGTGATAAACTCACCCAGGACAGAGGCTTTTGGAGGGGACTGAATGCTAGCCTCTTGCTTACCGACTATGTACCCTGGCATTTGAGGGAGCTACAAGCATTTAGGAATATGTTCCATTATGTAATGCAAAAAGACATTATTAAAAAGGCCATGATGGTCTCTGCCAGCTTGGGACTCATAATGTTGAGGTCATCAGCAAGCCACCTGTCTGGGGCCCCCTGCCATAATGTGTTTATTGTAAGTAGGTCTAGTGTGCCACATAAGGGTCTTTCACCCATTGTTGTTTGTGCTAGTTAACTCTGCTATTGTCTGAAGGTGTTCTGTGTTTATACTTATGATAATGTTTATTGTAGTTTGTGCTAGGAGACGGCAAGTCTGACCTGGAAGGTGAGACATCTGAGTCATCCAGGGGGTTAATTAATGTCATGTTTATAGTAGATGTCTGTTGTTGTAATTATATTCCATGTTCTAGTTTGTAACCGAGTTAGTCTCGCCTGGTTCTTGGTTACAATATGTGACTGTAATATCTGATATCTGAGGATCCAGATTGGAGGAAGCAGTGTACTGACGGAAGCACTCAAGCGGAGTGCGATGGGGTTCCATGACAATTGGTGACAAGCGGTGGGATGCTTCGTGCAGTCTGGGACATCCAAACCTCCACTGGGATCCAAGGTCCATTGTCAGAAAAGGGTTTTTCCAGCCGCATAGTGGATTGGCGCTCCAACGCACGCGAGCGGCCCGATGGAGCGGCGCGTGCGCGATAGCACATGTGTGCACGCGGTGACCCATGCACACCCCTCGTAACGCTCTGACGGGGCTATTTAAAACAGCTCTGGTGTCCAAACGGGTTGCTGGTTTGTCGTCAGCTTCCCGTTGGTACCTGCTACCTGTTACTGTATCTGATTCCCCGTTGTGACCTGGACTGTTCCTTACTACGCTACCATTCTCCCGGATTTGACCCTTGGCCTGTTCCAAGGACTTTGCCTTGTCTGCTACAAGTGTTTGACCCTCGGCCTGTTTAACGGACTTTGCCTGGCCTGCTGCAAGTGTTTGACCCTCGGCCTTGTAACGAGCCCCTGCTCGCTCGGTTCCACTCTCCCGACACTCCTCTGCGGCTATAGAATCAGATTGCAGAGCGCAACATCTGATGGTTCGGTCATCCGATGCTCCGGGACTAGAACTACAGCTATGTTCCATTCTAATCAAGTTGTGTAGCTCAGAACAAACACCAGGCAGGCTGTATGTAAGTTCAAACAGGGATCTCTCTTATTGACAGGAATACAGGCTCTTTTATACAATAAAAAAGGAGGTGCATACCTCCTGCTCATATTACTCTGAACATACACCTGTGACCAGAAACCTAATTAACATGGGGTAATTAACTAATCCCTTTAGACAGCCTAGATGACTCAGACATGACCTTTAGGCCAGACTGGCCATCTTGTAGCTCAGAAAACGCAATCAACATTATCACAGAACTCTTCTTCACACGATAGCAGAGTTAATTAACACAAACAACAATGGGGATCTAATGACTCTTAGATCCTATACTAGACTTATTTACAATACACATTCTAGCAGGCAACAAACAGACAGGTGGCTGGAATTGACATCAGCATCTCCTAACAGTATTTGTCCCAGCATTATGAATCAACCACTATTTCTAATATGGCAAATCCAAGGTCCCCAGAGTCTGTAAGTCCTGGGGGACCAGGACCCGAATCCACAGTAATACCACCTCAAGGGTCCCCAGGCATACAGCTCACAAAGAGCACCGTTCCCCAAAATGCCAGGGCCCACGATCGATCGGCAAGAGGCTAGCATTCAGTCCCCTCCAAAAGTCTCTCTCCCGGCTAGCTCTGTCACAGGCCTGTTTAACGGACTTTGCTCTGCCTGCTACAAGTGTTTGACCCTCGGCCTGTTAACGGACTTGCCTACCTCCTCTTACTCCTGATCCTTGCCTGTGACCCGGATTACCTACCACACCCGGCATCGGACCCTCGGCCAGTTCTTAAACCCCTGCAAACCTTGGTCCAGCTCTGCAGTCTTCTTTCAGGAACTCTATACCTGCTGGTGGGCCGTGCTTCTTAGTGCCACCCATTCCCTGTACCACCTCCAGGGGGCGGCGTGCGCGTAGTTGCAAGGGCGAACCACTCTCTGCATCTCTGCCTCGGTAAGTACTCTCCTGACAGTACAAACCAGCCAGATGTCAGAGGCCGACATAGCGCGTTCCCCTCTAGAGATCTTGTGCCAGCAGATCTCAGCTCTCACCGATGCAGTCCAAAAACTGCAAGAAGGCTATACCCAAATTGATAGCCACTTTCAGCAACTCTCCGGACCACCTTTACCTGCAGCCGCAGATCCCGCATCTACTAGTGGGGCCTCCGCCTCTCAGACCACCGCAAACCCAACCATAGTAATGACGCTCCCTGAGCCCAGGGTGCCTACGCCAGAACGCTTCTCAGGGGATCGCAAAAAATACAGAGCCTTTAAGAATGCGTGCTCTCTCTAATTAGCCAGGATAGAAACTCCAGCCTCTCTAGAGGAGTTGATTCAATCAGCCACCAAGCTGGATAGGCATTTGCGTGAGCGGCGCTCCGAACGCTTCCAGGGGTCACGACCCAGTTGGACGCCCCCCAGGCCAATGCCTATTCATCCTCCTTCTCTGGCTGCTGCCGCCACCTCGGCTCCTGAGGTCGAGCCTATGCAACTCGGACTGGTCCATGCTCCTCTGACTCCCGAAGAAAGGCAACGCAGATGCCAATCCAACCTGTGCCTGTACTGTGGAGGTTCCGGTCATTTCCACCGCAGCTGCCCAGTGAGGCCTAGTAAGTCTTACCCACAAAACACTGTAAATTATAAAGCCATTGGTGTGTCTAAGTCTTATGTTACCCTCTTTATCTCTCTACAGCTACCGGAAAAGGAAACCCGCCTGCCGGCTATAATTGATTCCGGAGCTTGTAGTTGCTTCCTAGATATCTCGCTGGCCCAAAACCTACACATTCTTCTTCAGACTAAAGCACAAAGCCTCTTGATACACTTGGCCGATGGGTCTCTCCCTCATTGTGGACCCATCACCCGAGAAACCAAGCCCATCCTCACTACCACGGACTCAGGCAATCAGGAGCCTCTGCGTTTTGACCTCATCCATTCACCTATTTTCCCTATAATTCTAGGTTCCCTGGCTCCAGGCACATGAACCTCAAATTAACTGTAATACTAAGGAAGTGTTCTTCTCCTCCCAATATTGCTCCCAGCACTGTTTCACCCCGGCTCCTAGTATCTGCTCAGCTATCACACCTGTGCCTGACTACCTTCAACATGTTCCCTCAGTATACCTTGGATTCCGGGATGTGTTTGGTAAACAAAAGGCTGATTGCGTACCACCTCACCGGCCTTATAATTGCCCTATTGACTTCCTACCTGGCTCTGAAGTCCCTTTTGGTCGTATCTTCCCGCTGTCAGAAACAGAGCTAAAAGCTCTTAAAGATTACATTGATGAAAATTTAGAAAAGGGCTTCATCCGCCCTTCCTCTTCACCAGCCGGAACTGGTATCTTTTTTGTAGAAAAGAAAGATGGGTCCCTAAGGCTGTGTGTGGACTACAGGCAATTAAATAACTGTCAAAAACCGATATCCGTTACCACTCATTCCTGAGTTGTTCCAATGGTTCCGGTCAGCCCAAATCTTCTCTAAACTGGATCTTCGGGGTGCCTACAACCTCATCAGGATTCGGGCTGGGGATGAGTGGAAGACCGCCTTCAGGTCCAGGTTTGGGCATTACGAGTACCTGGTGATGCCATTTGGGCTATGCAACGCCCCGGCCACTTTTCAATACCTGGTCAACGATATTTTTCGAGAATACCTTGACGACTTCCTAGTCGTCTACCTGGACGACATTCTCATTTTTTCTGCTACCATTGAGCTGCATCGAGTCCATATTAAAAAGATCCTCACAATACTCAGAAATCATAAACTGTACCTCAAAGCTGAGAAATGCGAGTTTGAGAAGACTGTTCCTGGGATTTATCATCTCTACCAATGGGGTTGCAATGGACCCACAAAAGGTCAAGGCATTCCAAGAATGGCCAGCCCCATCAGACAAAAAGGGGGTACAATGATTCATAGGGTTCGCCAACTTTTATAGGAGATTTATTGTTGGATTTTCATCCATTGTGGCACCCATCACCCAGCTCACACTCCAACAGAACTGTTTCCGATGGTCACTGCAAACACAGGAAGCTTTTACCAAGCTAAAAACCTTGTTTACATCCGCCCCAATCTTACGACACCCTGATCCGGCCCTACCATTTGTATTAGAAGTAGATGCTTCGGAAACCGCTACAGGGGCCATCCTCTCCCAGAGACATGGGCCCAAGGCCATTCTACATCCTGTAGCCTTCGCATCCCGGAAACTGAACCCGCCAGAACTAAATTATGACGTAGGTGAAAGGGAGCTGCTGGCCATCAAGTTCGCCCTAGAAGAATGGAGGTATTTACTAGAAGACGCAAAACGGTTGAGGCCCAGACAAGCCTGCTGGGCTCTCTTCTTCTCTAGATTGAACTTTCATATATCCTATTGACCAGGCTCAAAGAATGGAAAGGCCAATGCTCTCTCTCGGATATTCTTTGTAACCCCTCAAACGACTGAACCCAGTACCATCCTTTCTCTGCAAAACTTCCTTAGGATCACTCAATCTGACCTAATAACCTCCATCAAACCTTCTCCGGTCCGGAAACACATGCCTTAGAAAAACATGACGACCTGCTCTGGGCCCGAGAGAAAATTTTCGTTCCACGGGGCGCAAGGCCTTTGGCTCTCAGAACCTTTTATGATCATAAACTAGCAGGCCACTTCAGAACAAGAAAGACTGCTGAACTGATCTAAATATAAGAAAATAAGGAATTGTGCTAATACATGTGCAAAATAACATAAAAATCTTCAGTGAAAAAATTTTTTTATAATAGGTGTAAACAAGGATAAATGTAGATAACAGTTGATTGTGATCCACCCAAATGTCCCATCAAGTGAAAACTCAATATAATGTGATAGTGACTCCAAATCACCCGCAAAAAATGCAAAAAAGAGTCCAAGTGATAATATGTAATTAATCCGTGACAGCAAAGGAGGATCCACCACCGAGAATAGAAGGGGTTACTCCTTACCAGATGGCCATGATCCCCCACTACAGAGGATCACAGCAAGCAGATAACCTTGTAAGACAGAAAATGGAAACTTCTATCGGCATCCACTAGAGGTCATCTCACCGTCAGCCACACCAGCGAAACTCATGGCAGGAATACACTTTTTCAAGAACTCACAAACCAATGAATATTCCCAAAATATATGGAGGATTGTCCATTCAGTTATGTTACTTCTCCAGCATCTGGTGATGCTACCACAAAAATGCTTGTTTTGGCACTTGCTGTTATAGGATGAGAACTCTCTCTCTCTGTTTCCCAATTATACTCCTGTGTTCTGTCCAATTATACTGGTGTCACCATTTTAAAGTCAGTTCAGAGCACACTACAAGAGGAGTACATGTGGACAGAAAGTGTCTGAAAGAGGCTGAAGGAGGTTGGCATCACTTAGATCTATGGAAGTTCGGCTTGTGTCTCTCTCACGGGTCCCAGGTTGCATTGCACATTGCATTGCACCAGTTGACCATGCCCATGCAATGTGTGTTGGTATGACTACTTGAGATCAATATTGGAAAGCCCATGTGACAGGGCCCCAACACAGGAGTATAATTGGGAAACAGAGAGAGATTTCTCATCCTATAACAGCAAGTGCCAAAACAAGCATTTTTGTGGTAGCATCACCAGATGCTGGAGAAGTAACATAACTGAATGGACAATCCTCCATATATTTTGGGAATATTCATTGGTTCGTGAGTTCTTGAAAAAGTGTATTCCTGCCATGAGTTTCGCTGGTGTGGCTGACGGTGAGATGACCTCTAGTGGATGCCGATAGAAGTTTCCATTTTCTGTCTTACAAGGTTATCTGCTTGCTGTGATCCTCTGTAGTGGGGCATCATGGCCATCTGGTAAGGAGTAATCCCTTCTATTCTCGGTGGTGGATCCTCCTTTGCTGTCACGGATTAATTACATATTATCACTTGGACTCTTTTTTGCATTTTTTGCGGGTGATTTGGAGTCACTATCACATTATATTGAGTTTTCACTTGACGGGACATTTGGGTGGATCACAATCAACTGTTATCTACATTTATCCTCGTTTACACCTATTATAAAAAAAAATTTTCACTGAAGATTTTTATGTTATTTTGCACATGTATTAGCGCAATTCCTTATTTTCTTATGTTTATTCCACAATTGATGTTTATTGTCGGGATTGCAGCTTTTCAATGATCAATTGTTCACTTGGTTTATAGCGCAGTTTTTTCTTCACTTTTTATATATTTGCTGAACTGATCTCCCGTTCCTTCTGGTGGCCAGGGTGGAGACAGGATTGTAAGGAGTATGTTTCTTCTTGCTTGCTTTGTCAGCGCAATAAGGGTCTAAACATCAAATCCTGGGGTCTACTCAAACCCTTGCCCGTCCCAGAGCGGCCATGGGCAGAAGTGTCAATGGACTTCATTGTAGACCTACCTGCTTCGGGGGGGGGGGTTTACCACCATTCTGGTCATTGGCACCCCCTCTGCTTCAGATATGGCCAATATCTTTCTTAAGGAAATAATTAGACTTCATGGTGCGCCTAAGAGCATCGTCTCGGACAGAGGTGTCAAGTTCACCTCCAAGTTTTGGAAGGAGCTCTGCAAAACCTTGGAAATAAAGATTTGCCTCTCCTCTGCATACCATCCCCAGAGCAACGGCCAGGCGGAGAGGACAAATCAAACTTTGGAGCAGTACCTCAGTTGTTTCTGTTCTGGTTCTCAGGATGATTGGGTGACTCTCCTGCGGTATGCTGAGTTCGCATACAATAACTCCATTCACTCCGCCACTAATCAAACACCTTTTTGGGCAAACTTTGGATAAAACTTTGTTGTATGTGAAGCTGTCAGGGGACCCTAACTTTGGGAGCGATTTGGAGTGGCAGTTGGACGAAATCATGGATTTCAGAGAAGAGATACTGAACGTCTCGAAGTGCACTGGACACTGGAAGATATAGCGTTTCTGGCCATGCAGGAATGGGAGCTGGAGATCACCTACAGACGGCTGCTAGACTCTGCTCAGCACCAGGGCTGGGCTCCCTTTGCCTGGGACTATCCAGAAGTACCAGCCAACAGTCCTAAAATCTCGGCTGAAGTATTAGCAATGGAGCAGAGTAACAGAGTACTCTGTTCCATCAACACCCACAGCTATGGAAGCAGAGGTTTTATGGCAGATGCAGCAATTGTTGACTAACCTTGACATACATATGCATCTGTCCAACTGCAGTTCAAGGACATGGATCACAGAAAGGAGGGATTTACTTGACTTTTCATTGGAGGATGTTATGGATGATGAGTCACCTGCCAAAGTGTTGACACTGGGCCCAAGGGCCACCAGCCCATGCCCTGGACTTTATGCAATTCCAGAGACTGGGGTTTAATAGACTTTTCTGTAGAGGAGGAACCGCCTAGCAAACCCCCAGCAGAAGTGCTGGCAGCAGGACAGAGTACTGCAGACCCCTGCTCCATGCCCGTGGCAGTTTCAGAGGCCTGAGGTGAGAAGGTGGTGGTTCTTCTTCCCCAGTGGATTGCAGAGATGCAGGGAGGGGAAGCAGCCATTCCCCCTGCTCAACAAGGATTTGTGCGCCTAGCACCTATGCATCTGTCCAACTGCAGTTCAAGGGTTTAGGAGAAGAGGAATCTGTCCTCATTCCCTAGACATGGATCACAGAAAGGAGGGATTTACTTGACTTTTAATTGGAGGATGTTATGGATGATGAGTCACCTGCCAAAGTGTTGACACTGGGCCCAGGGGCCACCAGCCCATGCCCTGGACTTTATGCAATTCCAGAGACTGGGGATTTAATAGACTTTTCTGTAGAGGAGGAACCACCTAGCGAACCCCCAGCAGAAGTGCTGGCAGCAGGACAGAGTACTGCAGACCCCTGCTCCACGCCCGTGGCAGTTTCAGACGCCTGAGGTGAGAAGGTGGTGGTTCTTCTTCCCCAGTGGATTGCAGAAATGCAGGGAGGAGAAGCAGCCATTCCCCCTCCTCAACAAGGATTCGTGCGCCTAGGAGACAGTACCAGAGAAAGGGTGTCCCAGCAGCAGACAGCACCCCAGAATTATGGGTTAATTAATGTCATGTTTATAGTAGATGTCTGTTGTTGTAATTATATTCCTTGTTCCAGTTTGTAAACTGAGCGAGTCTCGCCTGGTTCTTGGTTACAATATGTGGCTGTATCTGATATCTGCGGATCCAGATTAAAGGAAGCAGTGTACTGATGGAAGCACTCAAGTGGAGTACAACGGGGTTACGTGACAGGGGGGAGGATGTACGGGGAGATCCCGGAGATGGCCGCTGTCTTTGGATCGCTTCCCAGTGCTCTGCATTGGCGCCAACACAGAGCCCGACTATGTGAGTACCACCTGCGGGGGGGGGGGGGTTGGGTGATCAGGTGCTTTGTTTGCCACCCCCCCAATGCAGCTGGAGCACCACTGGGCCAGACACTTCTGTTTTAGAATAAAAATCTAAGAATAAGCTGAGGTGTGTGTAGGCAGGTGCCTTTTAATGGTGTGCTGCTGTCTTAGTTGACATCTGAGCTTCCCAGTTGGTGAAGGGTTATTGCTGATTCTGCATTTTCCCAGGATTTTCTGGGTTCTGCCTTCTACCCTGTGGTACATATAAACAGGGGAAAGGCCAGCTACAGAAAGCGCGGGACTGCATTGGAAAGAATGAAGCGCTCACCTGTGAAGAAGTAGCCACCAGTGTCAGAAACCATGAATCAGACTGATACAGAAGTACAGTTAAATCACACTTGATTTTTTTTAAATCAAAAAGGTTTTTATTGAACATTTTAAATAAATACATCTTCCGGTGTACAATTTTCTACATTTCAGTGTCATATTCATACAATGTAGAGCATAGGTTCTTATAGTGTTACTACACAGCCTTCTGATTTCCATTATACCATGTTGAGAAATATAATTGACATCCATCCTCCTTCCAATTCCCATGTATTGTATCTCCTTTCCATATTCATTTATATTTTTTATCTAAGGACCCTGTAAGAGTCTCGTCATGACTAGTTCTCTCGGACTAAGTCCAGGTGTGTCCAACCAGCTGGACCAAATGCGTTCAAACCTGTGTGGGCAGCCTCTGTGTTGGTATATGTATTTTTCCATAATTAGAGTTTTACCCATATGCGTTATCCACATTTTGACAGAGGGCGGTACTGCAGACTTCCATGCCATTAATATAAGTTTTCTAGCTTGGAATAAAGCCCTGGATACAGCCACTTTAGTTTGTTCCTCTGGGACTACCTCATCCAATACCCCCAGCAAGCAGTGCATAGGATCCACCGGTACTGTAGTCTGGAACACTCCATTTAGTGTACCAATCACCTCGTGCCAGTACCGATGGAGCTTCGGACATCGCCACAGAAGATGTATAAGATCCGCATTGTGCTGCCGACATCGGCAGCATATGGGGTCCGCCACTCTGCCCATCTTGTGCAACTTGGATGGAGTGTAATGCACTCTAAGTATTATATAAAGTTGGGACACTTTTTGTGCAACATTAAGGGAACATGTGGGTATGGCCTGTAGCGCTTCCTCCCATTGATCCTCCGTTATCTGACCTAGGTCCCTTCTCCATGCGTCAATTGCTTTACATGGGTAGGCATCCAGGTGCTTGGCAAGTAGCATCTGGTAACACGTGGAGATGATCCCTTTAGTTACAGTGGATGTTTGTAACACATGGAACACCGGCGTGGGACAAAGTTCCCACTCCCCTGCGTCTCCCTGTGCCACAATTGCATGCCGAAGCTGCAAATATGGGTAAAACATAGTGTCTGGGAGCCCAAATGTGTTCTGCAGTTCTGTAAAGGACATCAGTTTACCATTCTTAAATATGTGAGAGAGCATGGTCACTCCGTGGGCCTTCCATCTGGGCTCACGCTGTAACTTAGCCAGTTCCACATAAGAGCGGTTTCCCCATATCGGGCTGTAATCTGTAAATCCCTGCACCCCTTGTAATTGTCTACTCTTGTTCCATATTTTCTGTACCAGGGAAAGTGTCGGGTTTTTTTTGTTTGACTTCGCAAATAATTGAGCCTCTAGACCCATAGGAATGGTCTCAGCGCCCGTAGCAAAAAGCATCAGTCGCGCTGCCGAGCCCATTGGTTCATGTGTCATAGATCCCACAAGGTGTTGCAACTGTGCCGCAATATAGTACAGCCAAGGGTTGGGGACCGCCAACCCTCCGCCATCCTTTGGACATTGCAACTGCTCTATCCGGACTCTGGGTGCTTTGTTGTGCCATAGCAGTTTTCGAAAAAGGGTATTGACTACTCTGAAAATTTTTAAATGTATCACTACTGGTGAGTTGTGAAGGAAATACAATAGTTGGGGCATTAAAATCATTTTAATGAGATTTGCCTTACCCGCTAGTGACATCATTAAGTTGTTCCATGTATTTATTTTGTCACGAAAGCGAGATAGCAATGGGAATATGTTTAAAGAGCAGAAGTCCCCAACACATGGGGATATCTGGACGCCCAGGTATTTAAATCCAGTGGTGGTCGGAATGGGGCAAGAGTCAGGCAGACCCACATCCCGGCTCCCATCCAGCATCATCAGAGCCGATTTAGACCAATTTATAGTCAGGCCCGAGAAATGTCCAAATTGCTCTATTATATCCATTACTCCCAGTAGTGATTGACTAGTGTCTCCCAGGAATAGCAACATGTCATCCGCGTATAACATGAGCTTTTCGTGCAAGTCACCATACCTGAATCCTTCTATCCGTGGACTGTCCCTTATTTGAGCCGCCAAAGGTTCTATTGCGATCGCAAATAGCAGGGGGGACAGCGGGCATCCCTGCCTTGTCCCCCTACCCAGAGCAAAAGCTTCTGACATCCTATTCGCTATTCTAATGTTGGCCTGGGGAGCCGCATACAGCAGTTTCGTCCATGCTACAAACCGCCTCCCAAAGCCAAATTTGTCCAGTGTCGCCCATAAGTATCTCCAACTAACACTGTCAAACGCCTTATTGGCGTCTAATGATAGAAGAGCTCTGTGTCCCTCATTGTCAGCCTGTATTTGCATATTCATATATAGCCTTCGAAGATTTGTAGCTGTGGACTTCTGTGGCATAAAGCCGGCCTGGTCTGGGTGGATGATTGAGGATATTATCCCATTGACCCGAATTGCTAGGACCTTAGCAAGGATTTTTACATCACTTTGGAGTAAGGATATGGGCCTATATGAGCCCGGGTCGACAGGATCCTTCCCTGGCTTAAGCAGTAAAATCACATTTGCTCTGGACATGGAATCTGGCAATCTACCCCTGTCCAAGCTGGTATTGAAGACCTTAAGTAGTTCAGGCAACAGTTTTTCTCCATACTGAGAGTATACCTCCATTGGGAGACCATCCTCCCCTGGCGCCTTACAGGTAGGGAAAGTACTCACCGCCACCTGGAGCTCCTCTATGGTTATTGGAGCGTCCAGGTGTCGTCTCGCCTCAGCAGACAGTGTGGGCAGATTTATGTTAGCCATAAAAGCATTGAGATCGTCATCAGAGTAGGTCTCTCTAGATTTGTACAGATCCCTGTAGAAATTTGCCAGCTCAGAGATGATATCATCAGGAGCATTGACTATCCTGCCATTGGCAGCTCGTATGGCTCCTATAGCCGGTGATTGTTGTTGTGATTTTGCAATTTTTGCTAATAGGCGGCCTGTCTTTTCCCCCTCCTCATAAAACGCCAGTTTTGAAAAAAATCTCTTACGTTCTGCAGCGGAGGATCGCACGCGGTCTAAGGAATCCTGAGCCGCGATCCATGCCTCCCTTGCAGAGTCGGTGGGATCGTTCACAAATGCCAACTCTAGTCGACTCACCAAGTCCTCCGTCTGCTCTAGCAGGACCGAGGAATTTTGTTTAACTATATCTATTTCCTGAATAAATATTCCTTTACAATATGCTTTAAGTTGTTCCCATTTGTACAGGATATCTGTGTGCTGTCTATGTATTCTGAGAAATTTATGGATCTGAGCCTCTATCCGTTCATGTGAAGTGAATAGTTTAAGCCAGAAGGCGTTTAGTTTCCATGGGGCCCTAGATAGTAGACTGGAGGGTTGGGCATTCAGCCAAGCAACCAGAGGGGAATGATCAGATACCCCCCGTGGGTAGTATTCCACCCTCGAGGTGTATCCCACCATGTCTTGGGTGCCGATACAGAGGTCTATACGGGACAGAGAACCATGTGTCTTGGAGAAGCATGAAAACTGCCTATGGTTTGGGTAGCGAACCCGCCACAAGTCAGTCCATCCCACTTCCATTAAGAGACGGCTAAGGGCAGTTCCCCGACCTCCCCTAGGTGGGACCATAGGAGGATGTCTGTCTATTCTTGGGTCTAGGCAGCAGTTAAAGTCCCCCATAATTAGTATTGGGATGTCAGGTTTATTAGTTACATATGAAACCAGTAGCTGTAACACTTCCCGTGAGAATGGGGGTGGTATATATACAAATGCCATAATCATGGTAACCGTATATATTTTGCAATGGAGAAATATAAATCTACCGGATATGTCTATCAGGGAGTCTAGCTCTTGGTATGCTATGGCCTTGTGTATCAGTACACTTACTCCACGGGAAAAAGCAGAGTATGTGGAATGATATGCCTTCCCCACCCATGCATACTGCAGAAAGCTAACCGTATTGTCCTGCAGGTGAGTCTCCTGCAGGCCAATTATTGCAGGCTGGATCCTGCGCATGACTGTAGATATCATTGTTCTCTTCAAAGGATCATTTACCCCCCGCACATTCCAGGACATTATAGGTGTACTAGCCATACCAATACATTGTGAATTGATCTATGCATATAAAACATTCCTGTATCCACATTTACATTTCCCTTAATGCCCCTAATGCAGGCTGTATTGAGTTCAGATGTGGTTGTCACCCGGCCCAGCACCTTATGGGCCATGTGAAAGAGACCCGTACACCGGAGATGTAGAAAAAAACGAATAAACAAACATCTGCGCCACTGCGCTTTCCTGCGGTTATACTGTTGAATCAGTAGGTGAATTATAGTCAGTGTTCCTGTGGTTTCTAACTTGATGTAGTAGAAGATTCCCAGCATCCACAGGTTTTGATCGTTAACCTTCAACTTCTCGCCAACAGGGCAGAGATATCTGTGCCACAGCAACCTGAACAGTAGGTCGAGTGCGCACCTTGCACTGACATGCACGCCAAATAGGCGGTTAAACTTATGAGTGTTGGAACACATTTTGCAATTAAACTGCTATTCGCTGGTGGTGAAATTTTTATCATACTTCCTCTTTAAACTCTGTAAAACTGCACAAGTGATAGGGCGCCCTTTTTTGCCCAATTAGTGAGAATTTGACTACGTCATCCGTCTCCATTTTCCCTTCGTGGTCTTCGGAGGCCCTGCTCATTGCGGTCTAGCCACTCCGCTGCATCCTGGGCGTTTTCAAAAAAGTGATTTTGATCTCCTGCTGTGATGCGCAGCTTAGCCGGGAAGAGCATGGCGTACTTTAACTGTAGACGTTGTAGCCTTTTCTTAACCTCCATGAATTTAGACCTTTTTCGCTGCACTTCTGCGGAAAAGTCCGGGTAGAAGGATATTTTAGCTCCATTAAAGTGTATTGCTCCCTTTTCTCTGGCCAATCGAAGTACCACCTCACGGTCCCTGTAATTCAGGAGTCTGGCAAGCACCGACCTCGGGGGACTGCCGGGTGGAAGAGGACGCGGCGGCACCCGATGTGCCCTTTCCACCGCGTATAGGGGTGAGAACACCTCTTTCCCAAAGATTTCCTGCAGCCAGCCTTCAACAAAATTAGTGGGGTCCCTTCCCTCCACCTTCTCGGGGAGCCCCACAATGCGAACGTTGTTACGTCTCAGGCGGTTCTCGATGTCATCTGTTTTATCAAACGCCTGGTGGGCTTGCTGAGCTGCCACCCTCACTTCTCTGTTCAGATGGGGCATGTGATCCTCCATGTCACTCACTCTCCCTTCTACTGCAGTGGTTCTCTCTCTGATCTTTTGCAAATCATGGCGTAATAAAGAGACTGTCTCCCGCAGACCTCCAAATTTCTCTTTAAGATCATCCACCGATGCTGTACATTTATGAACAGCCTGCAGTATATCACTCAGTGATGGTTGGGGACTGTCCTCTGTCTGCATATCAAACAAGGCAGGCATAGGATCAGGTACAGATTCCATGAAATCAGTGTCTTCCAGCCTGTCTGCATTGTCTCTGTCTGCCTGCACCGCTGACACTGCTGTGTGCTGTGAATCATTCAGTGTAGCTTCTAGGGTTCCTGCCATTTTCTGAGCATAATATAACATGTCTTTGGGCTGGTCTTTCGTTTTAGGGGGTTTAGGTAGCTTACCCCCTTGCTCCGGTTTCTTGTCCTGGCCTCGTGGAGTTCTCTGCGGCTGAGGGTGCCCGGCGCCATCTTGGAATTCCTGGGAGGCCGAAGCTGCGGCGTCTCCCCGGTTCCCCCGAGTCATCATACCCGTTCTGGTTGCCGATTTCGGGTCCGCCGGCTTTTGGTTGCTGTTAGGGGTCAGTACCGTGCGTTTGCGGGCGCTGTGTGTGACGAGGATAGGATTCTCTGTAGGATCAACAGCGGGAGCTCCGTCGAACACGACTGTTCACATGCCCTGCTAGGCCACGCCCCCCAAATCACACTTGATTAATAATAATAATAAAAGTAAAAAAGAACAAACGTAGTCAAAACTTAGCCAAAGTTCAGTAACCGTAGCAGATAGTCAGACAAGCCAGGAAGTCAGAAAGGCAGGGATCAGCGTATTGGAACAGCAAGCAGGATCTGGAACCAGAAGGGACGTAAGCCAAGCAAATCTTCAACAGGCATGCAGGAGAGAGTCTCTGTGATGTTGAACAGGTGAAGGCAGAGAAGATCTGGGCTGGACGGCTTAAGTAAGCAGGATATCATCAACAGGTGAGTCACTATGGAGAGATAGAAGCTAGCAATTAACCCACAGCTGAGCGGCCAGCTCAGAGAAGGAAGGGCTGAGCCCAGCCCTGACAGTACCCCTCCTGAAGACCCTTGCCCCTCAGAGGACCACAAGGCTTGAGGGGAAGACATCTATGGAAATCACAGAGGAGGGCAGGGGCATGTACGTCCAGAGATTTGACCCAAGAGTGTTCCTCCAGACCATACCCTTTCCAATGCACCAGGTACTGTATGCGCCCATGGAACCTACGGGAGCCAACAACGGACTATACTTCATACTCCTCATGGTTTCTCAACCTGTACAGGGTGAGGACGTGGCACAAGGTGGTAAAACAATTGCAAACCAAAGGTTTTAATAAGGAGACATGGAATACATTTGAGATACGAATATTAGAAGGAAGGTCTAAAGTGTAAGCCACTAGGTTAATCCTGCTGAGAATACGGAAAGGCCCAATAAACCGAGGTGCCAACTTCAGAAAGGGAACAAGGAGTCGGAGGTTGCGAGATGACAGTCAGACCCTGTCCCCAACCTGTCCCCAACCTGGTAGGAAGGCGCAGGTGGACGTTTGCGATCAGCATGGGCATGTCACAAAGCCTCCTGGACTTGTGCCCAAGTGGAACGAAGACCATG
Organism: Aquarana catesbeiana; assembly: GCF_042186555.1. NCBI lineage: Eukaryota > Metazoa > Chordata > Amphibia > Anura > Ranidae > Aquarana > Aquarana catesbeiana. Next base: position 969,563,216 of record NC_133324.1, read on the forward strand.
GAGATGCTCCTCTAATGCATGAATGCTCTGCGGAACAAATGAGTCAGGCAACATAGAAGGTTGGAAACCATAGTTCACCATAAACGGGGACAATCGGGAAGCAGAATTCAAGGCACTATTGTGAGCAAACTCTGCCCAAGGTCTGACCAGTTGTTATGATGGTCAGAAATATAGCAGGTAGGAACTGCTCCAAGGAATGGTTGGCTCGTTCTGTGGCCCAATTACACTGTGGGTGATACACAGAGGAGAAAGCAAGCTGAATTCACAACTGTGCGCAAAAGGTTTGCCAGAACCGGGACACAAATTGACTACCCTTTGGATAGCCCATGTAAGCAAAAGATCTCCCGAGACAAAAAGGAAGCCAGTTCCTTAGATGTGGGCAACTTCTTAAGTGGAATACAATGAGACATTTTGGGGAACCGGTCAAGCACCATAAGGATAACTGTGTTGCCCTGGGAGTTGGGTAACTCCACAATGAAATCCATAGACAGGTGGGTCCAAGGCCTCTCCACATTGGGTATGGGTTGTAGGAGACCCACTGGAAGGTGTCATTGAGTCCTACTCTGAGCACACATGGAACAAGCAGCTACGAAGGTGGCTAAATCAGCATGTAGGCCACCAGAATTGTTGAGAAATGGCCCAAAAGAGTTGATTCTTCCCAGGGTAGCCAGCAGCATCAACCTCAGGTATAACATAGGATCAGGATGTGCCAACACAGGAGCAGAAATAAAGGCATCCTTGAGACTCTCAAAGGCCTTAATAGACTCCAGAGACCAACTCTGTGAGTTACCATCCTTTCTGGTCATATCAGTCAGGGGCTTGACTAGAGACAAAAAGTTACGAATAAACTTCCGATAATAATTGGCAAAGCCAAGAAAACGTTGCAGAGGACGTAACCCCACGGGTCGGGGCCACTGTAGGACTGCTGAAATTTTCTCTGGGTCCATCAAAAAACCAGCAGTGGAAATGACATAACCCAGGAATTTAACCTGTTCACGATGGAACTCGCACTTCTCCAATTTACAATAGAGATTGTTCTCTCTTAGTTTCTGAAGCACACGACAGACATCTGTGTGGTGGCTCTCTAGGGACTTGGAAAATATGAGGATAGTATCGAGATATATCACCACACATAACTGCAACAAATCTCGGAGGATATCATTAATAAATTCCTGGAAAACTGCCGGAGCGTTACCAAGGCCAAATAGCATTACAAGGTACTCATAATGGCCTGTTCTGGAATAAACACAGTTTTCCATTTGTCGCCTTTCTTAATCCTCACAAGATTGTATGCAGCACTCAAATCAAGCTTCATAAAAAAACGTTGCTCCCTTGAGGCGGTCAAATAACTCTGTAATCAACGGAATCAAATAAGCATTCTTAATCGTGAAACGATTGAGACCACTATAATCAATACAAGGTCTCAGTTCACCACTCTTGTTCACAAAGAAGAAACCAGCACCAGCAGGGGACGTGGATTTGTGAATGAAACCTTGAGAGAGTGTGCATCTGCAATATACTTCTCCATGGCCTTATCCTCTGGGACCGACAAAGGGTAAACCTGGCCACGAGGGGGTATGGCACCAGGTTGCAGGTCAATTGCACAATCACACGAGCGATGTGAAGGCAAACTACCAGCTGGACCTTTGTCAAAAACATCGCTAAAATTGTGGTACTCCTCCGGCAGGGAAGAGAGTGAAGAGGTACACAGGACCTTAGCCACTTTCTGAAAGCATGTTTTATTGCATTGTGACGACCAGGAGAGAACCTCAGCATGAAGCCAATCGAAAGAGGGGTTGTGCCTCTGTAACCAAGGATGACCAATAACCAGCAGAAATTTAGGTGAGGAAATAACTTGAAATTGGATTATCTCATGGTGAAGAGCCCCTACGGCCATGGACAACGGAGCAGTCTCATGAGTCACATGGGCAGGCTGTAGAGGTCCCCTGTCAATAGCCTCAATGGCAAGTGGAGTGGCACGCAGCTGCAATGGAATCGAGGGCTTCGATACAAAGGCAGCAACAATGAACAGGCCTGCAGCCCCAGAGTCGATTAGAGCCTGTATCTCGACGGATGACTCAGCCCAAGAAAGGGTAACTGGAACCAGGGGCTTATCCTTCTGGATAACTGGGGACAAAACAATGCCACCTAAGGTCTGTCTGTGACAGGACCTCAAGGTTCAGGCATTCCCTGGATGGGTAGGACAAGACTTCAAAAAGTGACCTGCCTGGCCACAATTAAGGCACAATCTCTCCCTCCTCCTAAGGGCTCTGTCATCCGCAGAGAGACATGTGAAGCCCAAGAGCGTGGGTTCATATTCACTGACCAACTCGGTACCAGGAGGCATGGTAGGTGAGGAAGGCAAGGGTGGGACAGCAAAGCTCAGGGCCAAAGATACAGGAGGCTTCCGCAAGCACTCCTTAAAGCAAGGTCTCTCTCTAAGTCTGGAGTCAATAAGAATGGCAAAGAGTATGGAAGTTAATGGTGTAATCTGCAACAGTTCTCGTACCCTGTTTGATGGACATGAGGCTTTTGGCAGCAGAAGTGGAGCATGCAGGAACATCAAATACCCCTTTAAAGGAAGCCACAAACTCTGGGTAAACCAGGACAATGGGTTTTTGCGTCTCCCATAAAGGGTTTGCCCAGACCAAGGCTCTCTCAGAAAGAAAAGATATCACGAAGCCTACTTTGCTTCTGTCCGTGGGAAACACCTGGGGCAGCATCTCAAAGTATATCTCAACCTGGTTGAGAAACCCTCTGCAATGAACTGGATCGCTCCAAAATTGCTGGAGAAGCGGAGCGAAACCAGACATACCTCTTACAGAGGTAATACTTGAGGCGGGTGCCTGCACAGAGACTGGAGTAGCAGCAGGGACGACCTGCAACACAGGTTGTACCAGAGCAGCCACAGTGGGAGATTCCAGGTGAGCCGTGTGACTCAGGAGCGTCTGTAACTCTATGGCAAACTGATCCATGCGATGATCCTGGCCATCCAATCTGGAAAAAATATTACCAACAAGTGGATTAACTGCATGCTCTGAATTCATGGCCTTCGGCTACTGTCAGAAACCATGAATCAGATCGAGACAGAAGTACAGTTAAATCACACTGGTTTAATAATAATAAAAGTAAATAGAACAAACATAGTCAAAACATAGCCAAAGTTCAATAACCGGAATGGATGGTCAGACAAGCCAGGAAGTCAGAAAGCCAGGGATCAGCATAGTGGAACAGCAAGCAGGATCTAGAGCCAGAAGGGACATCAGCAAAACAAGTCTTTAACAGGCACGCAGGAGAGAGTCTCTGTGATGTTGACCAGGCGAAGGAAGAGAAGATCTGGGCTGGACGGCTTAAATAAGCAGGACTGAGGAGCAGGATATCATCAACAGGTGAGTCACTGTGGAGAGATAGGAGCTGGCAATTAACTGACAGCTGAGCGGCCAGCTCAGAGAAGGAAGGGCTGAGCCCAGCCCTGACAACCAACAACCTGCCAACTGCCCGCATGGGAGGCTACCTCACCAAAGACTTTGCCAACTTGTAGGCAGGTTACCTACTGTGGTTAGTTTGCCAGTTCAGCTTCCCAAACCAGCAGTGAAGGGGTTAATGTTTTGCCACCTTCCTTGGGCAAGTTTGCAGGCTTTTTGGGGTCCAGCCACCCTTCCCAAGCTAAATAAAAGGGGAGAGGTTTGGGTCTCAGAACAGGTGAGAGAACAGGAACTATCAAAGAGGCTTGCTGGGACCTGTGGTCCACTCCAGGAACAATGACTTATCAGGACAATATATAAAACAGTGTAGCGCTGGACTAATGAGGATACACATATAATAATATATGCGAAAGAGCCGAGACCCATATGTTTGTGAATAAATGTGAAAAAAACATATAACACCTAATCTGATACAATTAAGTATCTATATGCGTGTATTGTGACACTAAAAATTAAATCAAGTGCACCTATATATATCTAAAACGAAAATTAATATGCAAATACAAATGTAATGAACTTAAAATAAATCATGTAAATCAAACGTGACAATAAAAATTGGAATTACATCAACATGTGGTAAGGAACTTTGTTCACTTATATATTATTGGTTGGTCCTTTGTGCTTGGTGATCACAATGGAAGTGAGAAATGAAGGTGAATAATTAAAATAAAAGTCCCAATAAATAATGAGCAAAAAGTCCCAAATCGTGATAACACTCCAACACAAATTCCGGTTCAATATTCCACCGCAGCTGTTGCCCACCACCAAAGGAAGAATTGGAGGCTTACCGGACAGCCTGCGACCACCCTTATTCAGGGGGGTCAAAACAGGCTCTGTAGGGATGTAGAAATCCAGATGGTGTCCTCGCCCATGCTTTTCAGATGTTCTCCAGGTGTTCCTATGGCAAGCCAAGGGGGGCTTCCAGACAGGGTGTAGCAAGGATTTGCCCACTGGATGCAATAGGGATTGAATCAAAAATGCCCCAAAAAGAAAAAGAGAGAACTCCGATAGTGTAGGACAATCTGACTAATTTATTTAAAAAAGCATAGAGACAAATAAAACTTCTGACAGGGAGAAATGAAACAAAAAAACTCCACCGCCGTTTAAAATCCAATCGCGCATGCGCGATGCGTGCTCTTGTTGTGACCCTACGGCCGTTTCGTCACAACTGACGTCATCAGGGGTGCGTGGCCACGCTCGCGCATGCGCTTTAAATACACAAGCGCCGTAGCGCCATAACTCTTTCATTGGCTGAGGGGGAACAGGGGCGGATAGTGATACTTTATTGTTAGTCATTCCAACCCAATGAAAACCACCCATACACCCTTCCTTGATGTAAACATGGGAAAATATGTATATAGAACAAAGCCATACACCGTACACCGCCATCTAGTGGCTAAAAAAGAAAATGCAAGACACACTCCAGATTAATTTTAGTGTGTAGAAACATACACCAGCTTCCACAGCAAGTGTGTATTGCACACTGCCATCTGGTGGCGGAATGGAGATAATTCACCAATAAAGAGCACATAGTAAAGTGCATACAATTAGGGTGCAAAGAAACCAAAATAGATGTGGGTAGACTTAAGCTCCCCATCAGCCATATGTCCAATAAAAGATATATAGACATATTTCCAATATACTATAAACATCATAATGTGTGTATCAAAAAATGGACACTTAATAGTCCAAATATGTATAAAATCGCAAGGTGGGTAAATGTATATTGATAAAATTACAAATAAAAATGCATGTCAATAAAAAAGAAGAAGAAGGAGGGGATCATCTGTATGAAGTTTTAATTACTGTTAATCTAAAAAGGGGAGAATCATCAGCAAAGAAATTTCTTTCAACTATTATTGATGTAACAGTTGATATCCCACTCCATGTTCAACCCATTCGGGGCATGGGAGTTCAATCTGTAGATCCAGTTAGTTTCGGATCTAGAGATTGTTCTTTTTCCATTGCTACCCCGCCAATGGGGAACATACTTCTCAATGCCGATGAACACAGTTCCCTTAGGGTTCCTATCGTGTACTGCATCATAGTGCCTAGAGACACTGTGTTTATCGAAGCCCTGTTTGATGTTGGTGATATGTTCCGCCAACCTCACATTCAGTTTCCTAATGGTACGGCCAACATACTCCAACCCACATGGACACCTCAGTAGATATACTACGCATTTAGTTGTACATGTGATAAGCGATTTGATGGAGTGTGTGGCACCAGTACCACTGGAGGTGAATTCTGTTATTCTCCTATCTCGTAGTGTGTTGATGCTGCAAACATTACATCTCCTACAGGGGGAGAATCCTTTTAAGTCCCCAAAAAAAGTAGGGCGTTTGGGTGGGACAGGGATATTTGGTGCCAACAGATGTCTAAAGCTGGTGGCCCCCCTAAATAAAATTCGCGGTTTTTCAGACAAAAGGGGTCCCAAGATTCGGTCGTTTTTAATAACGGACCAATGTTTTCTAATGATTCTTTTAATGGCCCAATGTTGGCTTGAATTGGTTGTGATGAAGGCTAGCCCAAAATCCTCCCTATCTTGTACTTGGGGAGGTTTGTCACGCAGTAATTCATCACGCTCCCTGTTCCCTATCTCCACAATTAGAGAATCCAACACAGCAGCATCATAACCTTTAATCACAAACCTCGATTTCAAATCCAAGGCCTCCCTATGGAACTCATTGGCATCAGAACAATTACGTCTCAAACGCAGAAACTGGCCCTTAGGCACAGCGGATAGCCAAGACTTGTGATGACAGGAATCAAGTGGTATAAAACTATTCCTGTCAGTTGTTTTAAAGTGAGTTGAGGTGGTGATGACACCATTAACCACAGTGATAGTTAAATCCAAAAGTGGATTTGGGTAGCACTGGCCTCATGGGTGAGTGATATGCCCCTGTCGTTGTTGTTGAGTACAGACAGAAAGGTGGTTACAGAATTGATGTCACCATCCCAAATGAACAGGACATCATCAATGAATCTCCTCCACATGACCAACTGGGGAGGACTGTCCTTTAATACCACATCCTCCTCCCACTTGGCCATGAAGAGGTTGGCCATACTGGGAGCAAATTTAGCTCCCATGGCCACTCCCTTTGTTTGTAAATAGTGTGCGCCACCATACCAGAAATGGTTATGTTCCATCGAGAAGTCCAGGAGCTACTGGAGTCTCGATAGAGGAAATGGCGCACAGCCTCGTGTCCTAGACTGTGGGCTATAAAGGTGTAAAGTGATGCGACATCAGCTGTCACCAGCATGTATGTAGCTTTCCACTCCACTTCTCTCAGTATATTGAGGACATGTTTAGTGTCCTTAAGATATGAGGGAGTGCCCACCACCAGTGGTTGTAGGAAGAAATCAATGTACTTTCCGACACGCGAGGTTACCGAATCAATACCACTGATGATGGGCCTCCCTGGTGGATTGGTCAAGGTCTTATGAATTTTCGGTAATATGTACATTACCGGTAGCCGAGGGGCTAAAGGGACCAAATATTCCCTCTACTTTTTATCAAGGATCCCTAAGTCATAACCTTTCTCAATCAAAACCCTGAGTTCCCGCTTAAAACCAGAGGTTGGATCGGAAGTTAGAGAAGAATACGTATTCGTGTCCGAAAGGATTCTCAAAATTTCGTTGTTATAAGAGTCATGATCCATGATGACTATTGCTCCGCCTTTATCGGCGGGGCGTATCACAATATCCTTTCTATTCATCAAGGCCTCCAAACCAACTTTGATATTATGCTGCGTTTGTACTGATCTAACATTTAAGTTAGCCAGATCATTCAGCACCAAATCCCGAAAAACGGTAACATTCGGTGCTCCAGTGCTGGGAGGATTAAAAAGTGATGCATTTCTTAGTCCTGAGTGTGTAACCACAGAGGCTTCTCTACTCAGCTGTCTAGCAGGGTTACTTAAAACATACCTTTTTATGTTTAGTTTCCGTGTGTATTTCTGCACATCAATGAATGTTTGGAATTTATTAAGATTCCGTGGTGGTACGAACTTCAGACCCTTACCAAGGGTCAAAAGTTCTTCCTTGGAGATTTCCTTGGTGCTTAGATTTATGATACCACTTATATCCTCCTCCTTTTTGGGGTGAAGCTTCCTCCCCCCTCTGCACCCTCTCTTGCATCTCCGTTTCTTTTGTTCCTTCCCCTCCCGGCCCACTGAAAATCCCGATGAGGACGGTTATCCCCAGTGTGTCGGTTGTGGGAGGAATCTAAGGGGTCCCTATTGGAATCAAATGCCTTATCATTCATACCATCATATAAAGGAGAAAATCTATTCCCAACGTTAACCCCATATTGTTCACATGCCTCATCATTTTTACGTTGGTTTTCCCGGGGCTTTTGTCCCTGAGAATCGGGACGTCGTTGGTTACTCTCAAAGTCGTGATGTGCTTCCCGGTCATTCAATCGTCTCCAAGGTACGGGAGACCGACGACGTGATCGGGAGGAGGAATTCCTCCTACCCCCTCTACCTCTCGTATGTTGAGAATGTCCTCGAGGTCTAGCACCTCCCCATGAATGGGGGGAAGGGGAGTAAACATGAGATGTCTCCAGCCCAGTGTTCCCATGAATACCTTGGGACCCGGGTCCAACTTGGGCCCTTGGGATGTTACTAGAAGTAATAGTGGTAGGGGGATCAGTGGAGGCAGGGACTTGCCACTTGAACACCAGGTTATCCCTGTAGTCCTTGGCATCCCTATTGTATTTCCTCCTTTTCTTCAATTTTTGTTCTGACTCCTCCTTAATCAGGAGAGTCTTCAAAGATTCTGATTTACGAGTGTATTCCTGATTTTCTTTGAATGGTGTAAGCTTAGCTTTAATGATGTTAATCTCTATGTCTAGCATAGTGAGCCTACGCTTCTTTTTGGCTATTAAAAATTGCAGAAACCCCACACCTGCTTCATTAAAATATTTGAACCATTCTGCAAGTTCGTTATCCTGCTTTTGGGGGTTCACCTCCCACCTTAGACTTCTCGGGACCATATTGACTTTTACATACTCTTCCAAATATGCAATATCCCATCTTAGGTGTACCTCAGAAACAGTGAGATTTTTTAATCTGAGGAAACATCCTGCTAAATCATCACTAGGGTCCTCTCTACCATCAAAAACACCCGTAGTGTCTATGACCAACTGTGACCTATATTCAAAGATATCCATTTGCAGGAAAGACACCAGCTGCAATAACTGCGTATTTGAAATTGCAAAAGGAAAAGGAAAGGGGAAGAAATTGCGCTCGGTGTTCTATTTAAAAGGTGAAGAAAAATATAAAAAACGTGAAGTGAGTCTTGCAGCTGAAACACAATAACCCCAATACAAGGGCACACGAACTAAACAATATATAAAACAGTGTAGCGCTGGACTAATGAGGATACGCATATAATAATATATGCGAAAGAGCCGAGACCCATATGTTTGTGAATAAATGTGAAAAAAACATATAACACCTAATCTGATACAATTAAGTATCTATATGCAGGAATAGTTTTATACCACTTGATTCCTGTCATCACAAGTCTTGGCTATCCGCTGTGCCTAAGGGCCAGTTTCTGCGTTTGAGACGTAATTGTTCTGATGCCAATGAGTTCCATAGGGAGGCCTTGGATTTGAAATCGAGGTTTGTGATTAAAGGTTATGATGCTGCTGTGTTGGATTCTCTAATTGTGGAGATAGGGAACAGGGAGCGTGATGAATTACTGCGTGACAAACCTCCCCAAGTACAAGATAGGGAGGATTTTGGGCTAGCCTTCATCACAACCTATTCAAGCCAACATTGGGCCATTAAAAGAATCATTAGAAAACATTGGTCCGTTATTAAAAACGACCGAATCTTGGGACCCCTTTTGTCTGAAAAAACGCGAATTTTATTTAGGGGGGCCACCAGTTTTAGACATCTGTTGGCACCAAATATCCCTGTCCCACCCAAACGCCCTACTTTTTTTGGGGACTTAAAAGGATTCTCCCCCTGTAGGAGATGTAATGTTTGCAGCATCAACACACTACGAGATAGGAGAATAACAGAATTCACCTCCAGTGGTACTGGTGCCACACACTCCATCAAATCGCTTATCACATGTACAACCAAATGCGTAGTATATCTACTGAGGTGTCCATGTGGGTTGGAGTATGTTGGCCGTACCATTAGGAAACTGAATGTGAGGTTGGCGGAACATATCACCAACATCAAACAGGGCTTCGATAAACACAGTGTCTCTAGGCACTATGATGCAGTACACGATAGGAACCCTAAGGGAACTGTGTTCATCGGCATTGAGAAGTATGTTCCCCATTGGCGGGGTAGCAATGGAAAAAGAACCATCTCTAGATCCGAAACTAACTGGATCTACAGATTGAACTCCCATGCCCCGAATGGGTTGAACATGGAGTGAGATATCAACTGTTACATCAATAATAGTTGAAAGAAATTTCTTTGCTGATGATTCTCCCCTTTTTAGATTAACAGTAATTAAAACTTCATACAGATGATCCCCTCCTTCTTCTTCTTTTTTATTGACATGCATTTTTATTTGTAATTTTATCAATATACATTTACCCACCTTGCGATTTTATACATATTTGGACTATTAAGTGTCCATTTTTTGATACACACATTATGATGTTTATAGTATATTGGAAATATGTCTATATATCTTTTATTGGACATATGGCTGATGGGGAGCTTAAGTCCACCCACATCTATTTTGGTTTCTTTGCACCCTAATTGTATGCACTTTACTATGTGCTCTTTATTGGTGAATTATCTCCATTCCGCCACCAGATGGCAGTGTGCAATACACACTTGCTGTGGAAGCTGGTGCATGTTTCTACACACTAAAATTAATCTGGAGTGTGTCTTGCATTTTCTTTTTTAGCCACTAGATGGCGGTGTACGGTGTATGGCTTTGTTCTATATACATATTTTCCCATGTTTACATCAAGGAAGGGTGTATGGGTGGTTTTCATTGGGTTGGAATGACTAACAATAAAGTATCACTATCCGCCCCTGTTCCCCCTCAGCCAATGAAAGAGTTATGGCGCTACGGCGCTTGTGTATTTAAAGCGCATGCGCGAGCGTGGCCACGTACCCCTGATGACGTCAGTTGTGACGAAACGGCCGTAGGGTCACAACGAGAGCACGCATCGCGCATGCGCGATTGGATTTTAAACGGCGGTGGAGTTTTTTTGTTTCATTTCTCCCTGTCAGAAGTTTTATTTGTCTCTATGCTTTTTTAAATAAATTAGTCAGATTGTCCTACACTATCGGAGTTCTCTCTTTTTCTTTTTGGGGCATTTTTGATTCAATCCCTATTGCATCCGGTGGGCAAATCCTTGCTACACCCTGTCTGGAAGCCCCCCTTGGCTTGCCATAGGAACACCTGGAGAACATCTGAAAAGCATGGGCGAGGACACCATCTGGATTTCTACATCCCTACAGAGCCTGTTTTGACCCCCCTGAATAAGGTGGTCGCAGGCTGTCCGGTAAGCCTCCAATTCTTCCTTTGGTGGTGGGCAACAGCTGCGGTGGAATATTGAACCGGAATTTGTGTTGGAGTGTTATCACGATTTGGGACTTTTTGCTCATTATTTATTGGGACTTTTATTTTAATTATTCACCTTAATTTCTCACTTCCATTGTGATCACCAAGCACAAAGGACCAACCAATAATATATAAGTGAACAAAGTTCCTTACCACATGTTGATGTAATTCCAATTTTTATTGTCACGTTTGATTTACATGATTTATTTTAAGTTCATTACATTTGTATTTGCATATTAATTTTCGTTTTAGATATATATAGGTGCACTTGATTTAATTTTTAGTGTCACAATACACGCATATAGATACTTAATTGTATCAGATTAGGTGTTATATGTTTTTTTCACATTTATTCACAAACATATGGGTCTCGGCTCTTTCGCATATATTATTATATGCGTATCCTCATTAGTCCAGCGCTACACTGTTTTATATATTGTTTAGTTCGTGTGCCCTTGTATTGGGGTTATTGTGTTTCAGCTGCAGGACTCACTTCACGTTTTTTATATTTTTCTTCACCTTTTAAATAGAACACCGAGCGCAATTTCTTCCCCTTTCCTTTTCCTTTTGCAATGACTTATCAGGACCCTGTAACAATGGGCACCACCACTCTGGATTCTCCAATTACGGACTATACCCACTAGGACTTTACCTGTGCAGGTATGCAGGGGCAGCCATATTCAGTGTTAGGGAAAGGACGTTTTACCCTTTTGCATTTTACAGTCTGAGTTATATCAGTAAAGCTTTTTGAACCATCTTGAGCCTGGTCTGAAGCAATTATTCAAGGGGTTCATGTTGGTTTTTGGAATATTTCTAAAGAACCTGGGTCTGTAATTGCACATGTTGTAACCAGGGGAGGGCTGACAACTCATGGGCCCCCGGGCAAAAGAAGATCATGGGGCCCCCTGTTTTCCCACCCACACTCAAGCCCCACCTACATATTGCACTACCCACAGGGAGAGAGGGGGTGGGAGAAAGATGGGGGCAAGAGAGAGAGAAGGGGGTGAGAGAGAGAAAAGGAGGTGAGTGTGGGAGGGGGTGAGAGAGAAAGGGGGGTAGGAGATAGGGGGAGAGAAAGAGGGGTTTAGCGAAAGAGAGGGTGAGAGAGAGAGGGGTGGGAGAGAGAGGGGTTAAAAAGAGAAGGGGTGAGAGAGAGAGAAGAGGGTGAGAATAGGAAGGGGGTGAGAGAGAGAGAGAGGGGGGTGAGAGAGAGAGAGAGGGGGGTGAGAGAGAGAGGGGGTGGGAGAGAGAGGGGTTAAATATAGAAGGGGTGAGAGAGAGAAGAGGGTGGGAGGCGAGTGAGGAAGGGTGAGAGAGAGGGGGAGACAGAGGAGGAAAGATGGGTGAGTGAGAGAGGGGGATAGGGGTGTGAGGGAGGGAGTGAGAGAGAGAGGGGGGAGAGAGGGAGGGAGAGAGAGAGAGAGAGAGAGAGAGAGAGAGAGAGAGAGAGAGAGAGAGAGAGAAAGGGGAGTGAGAGAGGGAAGGGGTAAAAGAGGGGAAGTCTGAGAGATTCTGCTGATCATGGGGGTGCCATGCTGCGCTCCCTCCAGCGGATCCATTTAGTGTGATAGCCGGACTGTCCTGAGTAGCAGTCCCTGAGTGCCTGTACCTCCTGTACATCCTTGTCTTCCTCAGGGCCCCCTGTGAGCCTATCCTCCAGGCCACCCTTGCTGCTCACCTTCCTTGCAGCCTCCATCTCTGAGGCCGCCCACTTGCCGTGCGAACATGATACTCGGAGCCGGGTGCTGTCATCCTGCCTGTGCTCCGAGGCCTTTGCTGCCCACTCTCCACCACCGCACAAAAATAAAATCAATAAATGTTGATGAAATTAAAATGTATATGGCATATAGTGTAATGTCCAAACACTAAAAATGGCCAAACACCCTTGAACAAATCAATTGAAATACAAAAATATTGGAAAAGTCCATCAAAATATGAATGGTATGGAATCTTCCATGACGTGAAAAATCTTGTGTTTAATCCACCACCAGTAATAAAGATTTGCTGCTTACCAGAACCCCATGATCCCCCACTACAGAGGATCAGGGGGAAGCCTGTGCAGAGAAAGCCCTCCGGAGCTTAGCAAGTGGACCCAGACTCTGGATTCGTTGGTGGTAATAAAACATCCAAAGATACCAAATGGAACTATTAGAACTTAGATCCCATCATATCTCCCCAGCTCATAGATAACGAGTGTGGCATGAAAGCTAAGAGAAGCTCCAATGGTATAAAACCTTTGATTTATTAAAGATAAAAGAAACCATTGTTGTAACCAGGGGAGGACTGACAACTCATGGGCCCCCGGGCAAAAGAAGATCATGGGGCCCCCTGTTTTCCCACCCACACTCAAGCCCCACCTACACATTGCACTACCCACAGGGAGAGAGGGGTTAAAAAGAGAGGGTGAGAGAGAGAGGGGTGGGAGAGAGAGGGGTTAAAAAGAGAAGGAGTGAGAGAGAGAGAAGAGGGTGACACTGACCTACCTGACATACACTGACCATTACACTCACCTACCTGACATACACTGACCATTACACTCACCTACCTGACATATACTGACCTACCTAACATACACTGACCTACCTGGCTCCAGTAAGAAGGACCCACTATGTCACTCGGCCGCGCTCGGGTTAGATCAGTCCCCGCTCGGGCTGGGGCTAATAACAGAAATGTGCATGCCCGAGACCCGGGAGTTTTTGGGGACCCACTCGAGGCTCTAGCCACCGTCAGCCCCCCTCGCCAGCGCCACTGGTAGCAATTATACGTTAAACAAAAGTGTAGTTGTCCTTAATCCCACCTTAAACCCGTATGACCAATTGGACAGTGATCTCCTTTTCAAGGACAGACACCAGTGGAGGACATGACATGCGCTGCACAGTGCATTCTGTGCCCTGTTAGGGCAAAGCTTTGCCAAATCAGGGTGTAGAAAAGCTGGTTGTTAGGGGCGGGGCCAGGAAGCCTTAACAACCGATGAGTCATCAGCTGTCAATGGGCTTCCCCGCTGACAGCTGAATAAAAAAATAAAAAATTGTAAAAAAATTTATAAAAGGGCATGGGGCCCCCCAGTCCACGTAGCAGTCTGTGACATCACAAGGGGGCTGTGCCACCAGGTGGCCCCACCCTTACCTATATGAGAATTGTCAAATGGCAGAGGAGGCATTGGGTGGTTGGCCGTGCAGAGCATTTTTTATTTTATTTTATGGGTGCAGCAGGTGGCCTGATTGACAATGGACTAACTTCGGGGGAGATTGTTTTTTTATATTCAAATAAAGGAGCTGTCAAAAACTGTGTGTGTGTTATTATTACTTTTTGACACTTTTTTGGTGAATGGGTAGGGGTACATACTCATTCACATGGGGGGGGCAGGATCTGGGGACCCCTTCTTAAATGGGGCTTGCAGATTCAGATAAGCCCCCCGTCTGTAGACCCCGACAACCACAGCCCAGGGTTGTGGGGAAGAGACCCTTGTCCCCATCAACATGGGGAAAAGGTGCTTTAGGGTGGGGGGGGCAGAGCCCCCCTTTTCCAAAGCAAGTACTCACCCATGTTGAGGGCATGTGGCCTGGCATGGCCCGAATGGTGTGGTATGGACTGGGGGGGACCCCAAGCCGTTTTTCTTCTTTATTTTTTTAATAGCCGGGTGTCAGGAATTGCAACTGCTATTACAATTTAAATGGGATTTGACTCATTTTTTTTCTTTAGAAATGTCATTTTTGCGGCAGCATGATCTATGCATGCTACAGATGCTTCACTTTACAGGCAGACTAAGGGGACCCCCAGGAACTGTATTTAAAGACATTTGTATTGTTTTACTTTAAGCATCATTAAAATCACTGCTCCTGAAAAAAAAATTGTTTTAAAAAACAATTTTTGCATTGATACATGTCCCCCAGGGTAGCACCCAGACCCCCATACCCCGTCTATGGCCAATTGCTTGCATATAAGGCTTCTAATTGGGACTTTGATTTTTCCTGTTCGGCTCACATAGACTTATGCCCTGTACACACGGTCGGACATTGTTCAGACATTCCGACAACATTCCGGATGTTGGCTCAAACTTGTCTTGCATACACACGGTCGCAGAAACGTTCTGAACGCGATGACGTAACACGCGTACGTCGGGACTATAAACGGAGTAGTAGCCAATAGCTTTCGTCTCTTAATTTACTCTGAGCATGCGTGGCACTTTGTGCGTCGGATTTGTGTACACACGATTGGAATTTAACCGATCGGATTTTGTTGTCGGAAAATTTTATAGCCTGCTCTCAAACTTTGTGTGTCGGAAATTTCCACGGAAAAAGTCTGATGGAGCCCACACACGGTCGGAATTTCCGACAACACGATCCGATCGCACTTTTTCCGTCTGAAAATCCGACCGTGTGTACAGGGCATTAAATGGGGTTTGCCGTTCAGGTTAGAACATTTCCCCTGTTCGGGAGTTCTGCTGCGAACCGAACAGGGGGGTGTTCAGCCCATCTCTATGTATACACAGATATTTTCTCCACCTAAAACTGGTATATGTAGAAATATACAATATGTTACTTACCATCTAAAAGTTGTATCCACTCATAATCATCATAGGAGATGTTGAGGACAGATGTGGGATGATCTGAAAAGAAAAAAGCATTTAGAATTCCATCTATACTTAAGATTTATGTTTCTATGCCAAGTATATATTTTTTACATTTTAACAACCTTTACTTATATGCAGTATGACAGCAAATATCCATATTAATATTATAAGGATAAAAGTCAGAATGTGTGCACTCAGTCAGCACTGGCTTCTCACCGAACAGAAAGCTACAATACCATTGATCTCAGCAGAATAACCCAGAATCCTTCCAGGGGCAGATCATTCTTCTACAATCTCTGTGATGTGTGACAGTGTTGATCTCTGCCACTGTGTATATAATGGTAAAAACACACAGGGTTCTCACAAATACAGCGCAAGGAGCTCCGGAATGTGTGTGCTGAATGGAGAAAGTTGGTTTTACAGCTTTCTCTGTGTTCTGGTATTCCCGGATTGGGCCCTGGAGATCAGAGGCTTTGACAAGCTTTGAGAGGGAAGAAGCAGGTGCAACAGCACTTACATCAATTGGCACTGTAACCTTTGCAGTAAAAGCAGCAATAACAGTTCCCAGTAGACTGCTGGTACAGCAATATATCTTCAAGCACAGTAAGTCACAACACAGTGAAGTCCTTCTTTACCATTTGCTGGAGGGGTGGCTGATTGGCAGGGCAGAAGGTGGTACTTAGAGAAGGTAGGAAGGTCCACAGTGGCAACTCCAGAGACTGGTGTCTCAAGGGTGTATAGTGGTATTCCTACGCTTGCCCACCTTGCACTGGAACCTTGACCATTGTACAACAGATGATCATACTTACACATACCTACTCGACCAACCCATACTCCACTACCCCCTTACCTCCCCATTAATGGAGCCCACACCAAGATGGAGTAAATATTGGCCATAGCAGCCTCTTTATTTATCAACTCACTTAAAATTAACATACTGTATAAACATCTGTTCAACCACCACCCATCAGTCCATACTTGCGTTGGTCTTTGCAGGAAACCTACAATTAACATATTATGTTAATAATAATGCACTTTGGTACCCATACCAAAATCAGGCCTCCAGATGATATACTAGCTCGGAGACAACCACTGACCGCAGTGCACCCCTTTAACCACATTCCAGCTAAACCACTGTTAACTGGAATACCACCAGCGGGACCCATACCACCGATGGGTCCCAAACTCTTCCTTATCCAAGTTATTCTTCCATCACCTGCAAAGACCAACACCCGCCACTGCCACAACATCCTTGAAGCCAATAACTCTGTGGAAGAAAAAGTCATGCAAAGAATAATCATAATAACAGGGAGGGTGGGTGGGAAGCTCTCTCCTCCACACTTCCACTGCACGCTGGGGAGGGGCCAACTACTATATCTATTGCCCCTGGCCCTTCCTCCCTTTACCGTTCCACCAATCCTGATTGCTGTTCCATCCTTGTCCTCTGACCCCTGTTTCCTTGGTCATGAAAGCCCTCCTCTCTTCTTTCTTGTCATGCTCTGGGCTTCTCTTTCCCTAACATCCAATCTCTCTCCCTGGCTATCCACTCATAGAATGGTTGCCAAACCCCAGCAGGGTCCTCTATTTAAAAGGGCTGCCCCAACCCAGAAAAGCTGCAGAAGGTCACCAGGGTTCACAACGTCCAATCAGATAGCTGCTGGAGAACAGAACAGATTCCCTCCGTTGGATTCTTTAGGCCCAGAATGTAGGACCAAGTGGATGCAATATCAACAACTTCAAACATATATTCAATCTTTGACAAAAAAACTTAAATACATAGTTACATAGTTACATATAGTTACATAGTAGGTGAGGTTGAAAAAAGACACAAGTCCATCAAGTCCAACCTATGTGTGTGATTATGTGTCAGTATTACATTGTATATCCCTGTATGTTGCGGTCATTCAGGTGCTTATCTAATAGTTTCTTGAAGCTATCAATGCTCCCCGCTGAGACCACCGCCTGTGGAAGGGAATTCCACATCCTTGCCGCTCTTACAGTAAAGAACCCTCTACGTAGTTTAAGGTTAAACCTCTTTTCTTCTAATTTTAATGAGTGGCCACGAGTCTTGTTAAACTCTCTTCTGCGAAAAAGTTTTAACCCTATTGTGGGGTCACCAGTCCGGTATTTGTAAATTGAAATCATATCCCCTCTCAAGCGTCTCTTCTCCAGAGAGAATAAGTTCAGTGCTTGCAACCTTTCCTCATAACTAAGATCCTCCAGACCCTTTAGTAGCTTTGTTGCCCTTCTTTGTACTCGCTCCATTTCCAGTACATCCTTCCTGAGGACTGGTGCCCAGAACTGGACCGCATACTCTAGGTGCGGCCGGACCAGAGTCTTGTAGAGCGGGAGAATTATCGTTTTATCTCTGGAGTTGATCCCCCTTTTAATGTATGCCAATATTCTGTTTGCTTTGTTAGCAGCAGCTTGGCATTGCATGCCATTGCTGAGCCTATCATCTACTAGGACCCCCAGGTCCTTTTCCATCCTAGATTCCCCCAGAGGTTCTCCCCCCAGTGTATAGATTGCATTCATATTTTTGCCACCCAAATGCATTATTTTACATTTTTCTATGTTGAACCTCATTTGCCATGTCGTCGCCCACCCCATTAATTTGTTCAGGTCTTTTTGCAAGGTTTCCACGTCCTGCGGAGAAGTTATTGCCCTGCTTAGCTTTGTATCGTCTGCAAATACAGAGATTGAACTGTTTATCCCATCCTCTAGATCGTTTATGAACAAATTAAATAGGATTGGTCCCAGCACAGAACCCTGGGGAACCCCACTACCCACCCCTGACCATTCCGAGTACTCCCCATTTATCACCACCCTCTGAACTCGCCCTTGTAGCCAGTTTTCAATCCATGTACTCACCCTATGGTCCATGCCAATGGACCTTATCTTGTACAGTAAACGTTTATGGGGAACTGTGTCAAATGCTTTTGCAAAATCCAGATACACCACGTCTATGGGCCTTCCTTTATCTAGATGGCAACTCACCTCCTCATAGAAGGTTAATAGATTGGTTTGGCAAGAACGATTCTTCATGAATCCATGCTGATTACTGCTAATGATACCGTTCTTATTACTAAAATCTTGTATATAGTCCCTTATCATCCCCTCCAAGAGTTTACATACTATTGATGTTAGGCTAACTGGTCTGTAATTCCCAGGGATGTTTTTTGGGCCCTTTTTAAATATTGGTGCTACATTGGCTTTTCTCCAATCAGCTGGTACCATTCCAGTCAGTAGACTATCTGTAAAAATGAGGAACAACGGTCTGGCAATCACTTGACTGAGTTCCCTAAGTACCCTCGGATGCAAGCCATCTGGTCCCGGTGATTTATTAATGTTAAGTTTCTCAAGTCTAATTTTAATTCCGTCCTCTGTTAACCATGGAGGTGCTTCCTGTGTTGTGTCATGAGGATAAACACTGCAGTTTTGGCTACTGAAGCCCCCCGATTCACTCGTGAAGACTGAGGAGAAGAATAAATTCAATACCTTTGCCATCTCCCCATCTTTTGTAACCAGATGTCCTTCCTCATTCTTTATGGGGCCAATATGGTCTGTCCTCCCTTTTTTACTGTTTACATACTTAAAGAATTTCTTGGGATTTTTTTTGCTCTCCTCCGCTATGTGTCTTTCATGTTCTATCTTAGCCGTCCTAATTGCACCCTTACATTTCCTGTTGCATTCTTTATAAAGTCTGAATGCTGAGGATGATCCCTCAACCTTGTATTTTTTGAAGGCCTTCTGCTTTGCTTTTATATGCATTTTTACATTGGAGTTAAGCCATCCAGGACTTTTGTTCGCTCTTTTAAATTTATTACCCAATGGGATACATTGGCTAATGCCCTTATTTAATATGCTCTTAAAGCAAACCAATCTCTCCTCCGTATTCTTTGTTCCTAATAATTTATCCCAGTTTATGCCTTTTAGCAAGGTTTGTAGTTTAGGGAAGTTGGCTCTTTTGAAATTCAGTGTCTTTGTATTCCCTTTATGTTTCCTATTTGTGTGATTTATACTGAAACTAATTGACCTGTGATCGCTGTTACCTAAATTGCCCCGTATTTCCACATCCGTGATCAGGTCTGTATTGTTGGTAATCAGTAGATCCAGTAATGTTTTATTTCTAGTTGGTGCGTCTACCATCTGACCCATAAAATTGTCCTGCAAGACATTAAGGAATTGGCGAGCCTTAAATGAATGCGCGGTTCCCTCCACCCAGTCTATGTCTGGATAATTAAAATCCCCCATTATGATAACACTTCCCATCCTTGCTGCTAATCCAATTTGTGATAGGAGATCTGTCTCCACTTCCTCCCTCAGGTTAGGGGGCCTATAGCATACTCCCAGTATTATTTTCCCCTTAGCTTCATCCCTTTGGAGCTCTACCCATAAAGATTCCACCTCCTCTCTAGCTCCCTTAGTGATGTCATCTCTCACATTCACTTGTACATTATTCTTGATATATAGGCATACCCCTCCCCCTTTTTTACCCTCCCTATCCTTGCGGTAAAGGGTATACCCTTGAATGTTTGCCAGCCAATCATGAGAGCTGTTGAACCAGGTCTCTGAAATTCCCACAAAATCCAAATCCTCCTTGTACAACAGTATCTCTAGTTCACCCATCTTGTCCGCCATGCTCCTGGCATTGGTGAACATGCCACATAGTTTAGACCGGTCGCATATTGTCCTCGTATTGGGTGTTTTGAGATTGCAACTAGGACTTGCTACTATAATCACCTTGTGTTTTTGTGCTTTGGTTAACCTGCCACTAATGCCCCCAATACTACCCTCTGGAATATCTTCCGCGCTGGCTATCTCTGCCTCTGGACCCTCCCCCCCATCGCCTAGTTTAAAAACCCCTCTAACTTTTTGGCCATCTTCATTCCCGTGCTCTCCCGTGACACCTAAGAAGGCTCCAGAGGGAAAACATCCCTTTCATTTGAAGTGGGCAAAGTAGTGCATTTGCCACAAAAGTGACTTCATGTCAGGAACTGTCTGGGATAAAGAGCCAGGAAGAGTGCAGTGTGTGCAGCAGGTGGTGTACCTGTAAGAACAAAGAAGCCCTTGAGGAGACAGGGCTCTGTTTCGAACTGTATAACAGCTCAGAGTGTGGTTGGAGAGGATGTATCTGGTTGAGAGGGCCTGTCCAAAGAACCCCTCCATTTTTGAGTTTGCTGTGAACTGGTGCAAATAGCATCTGGCGGTGTTACCTCCAGCTAATGTGCAGGCTGTTGTCCCTGACAACAATAGTACAGGTGTGCTACAGCATGAGAAAGGGTCCAGCAAAGGGAACCTGTACAAAACTTTGTGACGTGTGTTGCCTGCATGGTGAATGCTGTCTCCCAGTGTCCCTTGTCCCCAGACTTAGCGTGAGGTAACTAAGCCAGGAAAAGAGCTGTGCCCCTAACTGAGTCAAATGGGAAGCCTACTCTAAATGCCCGTAGAGAGCGAGAGGCGGACCAGAGGCAAGGGCTGAGTGTGGTCGCCCAAAGAAACAATGTTAAGGCCAGTCACACAAACTGTGGACCGAGAGAAACAAGTGTGCCATGGAATTTACCTACCAAGAGTCATGGCAAGTGGCATTAGGAGTCTGTGTGGCTGGTCTTGGAAAGCCAGCGAGCATCCCCTGAGAGTATGTGGTCTTATGAAAACAAGGGGAAGTAAGTCGCTTACAAGGAGAAGCTGTGATCATGAGGAAATTTGAAGGGTCGCTCGAAGCTCAATATCTCCCTGCCGGTGCTCAGAAGATGGGAGCAGGCGTCAGATTCACTCATCCAGAAGTATCAAACTGTTTTGCATGAGACGTTGCTCAGATAGACCCAGTGCTAACAAGAAGTGTGGCCTCAGCCAACGCCGCTCCAGCCACACCCCCATCTTGTTAGCACTGGGTAGGTCTGAGTGGCATCTCATGCAAAACAGTTTGATACTAAATGGAGGAGTTGTTGAGGAAATGTGGCTCAACATTCAGTGCCTTGCACTGGAAATGGCCAAGTTTGTGGTGAGAAATTGTCAGCTGTTACCCTTTGCAACAGGAGTAAAAATCCTGTCTGTCCTGCAGAGGTTACCATAGAGCCTGAGAGGTCAGCCGAAATTTCGACCTTTGGTCACATGGGGAATTTGACCAGTGGAAGTGCAGCAGATGAGTGGTCCTAAAGGCAAAACTCTCAAGTGAAGACTGCAAAACCTACTCTGCTGATGGTTAAGACTGTTGCCAATGTAATCATGGGAAAGACTACCTATGAGACCGTCAACTGTGAATTGGGAGTGACCTCAGTTGGGAGATCTGTTGTCCATGCAGCAAGTGACTTGCCTCTGTGCAGTCCCTTGTATGATGGGGAGAAAAAAGGTTAAAATGAATTCTGTAACTGTGCAGATTTCAAATGGTAAATTGTATTCTGTGTGTTCCTGATTTATTTTAGCAAAGTGCCAAGGTAGATGTAATAGGGGTGACCACTGAGGAATGTGTGACATTTCCCCCATTATTGGTATCAGGTGTACCAGAGGTGTCTCTGGAAACCTCCCAGGAGCCCAGAGCATCAGAGCTTGAGGCTACCCTAGACAACCGTGAAGCAAGAATGTTCCTTTTAAAAGGGGAATGGTTGTGTGTAAAATGCGCCAAAGGCCCAGGCTGGTAATGGGCTAAGGCAGCCCGCTAGAGATTAAAGTGCTAACATGGCTATGAACTTGGTTAATGCTGGTAATAAGCACATTACCAAAAAATTTACTGTTGCTGGGAAGAAAAAATGCTACGTTCAAAAAAGTCTTGTTTTCCTTGGCAGAGGTGGATAAGGCATCACGGATGTCCCTAGAAACCTCCAAGAAGCTTAGTATGTTGCAGCCAGAGGTTGCCCAGGACAACTGTGATGCGGCTCTCGTGGCACTAAGTGGACCTGCAGTTTATAATAAGGGTGTGTTGGTGCAATCTACTGACAATGAAAATACTTGTGGTTAATGAAGTGCCACCAGAACAGGGTGGTGATTATGGTATTACAATCTGCTATGGTTAGGGAAGAAGTGTTATAGACTCCTATGGTGAAACATGACATGTGTAATATGCTAAGTCAGTCTGTTCTTCTGTGTCTCCTTGGGTAGATAGATCGGTGCTGCAGAGTACCTGCGATTTTTGCGCAGACAACATAGATTGGGATAGTTTGGCAGAGAGGTTGATCTCAATGTTAAGAGAGGCTTCTATGTGTAACCATGGGGTGGACATGGGCTACTCACCCTCCATCTCATTGGCCTCTATGGAGAGGAAGGTGGACACACACAATACATGATATCACTCTACAATGCTGAAATGGGGGTACTCACCCTCCGTCTGATTCTCCGCTATGGAAAGCAAAGAGGACACACACAATACATGATATCACCCTAAAATATTGAAATGGGGGTACTCACCCTCCATCTCATTTTCCTCTATGGAAAACAAGGAGGACACACAATACATGATATCATTCTACAGTACTGAAATGGGGATACTCACCCTCCATCTCATCATTGTCTATGGAGAGTGAGGTGGACACACACAAATTATATCTCTCTACAATACTGAAATAGGGGTACTCACCCTTTGTCTAATTGTCCTCTATGGAGAGTGAGATGGACACAC
Source organism: Aquarana catesbeiana (assembly GCF_042186555.1). Lineage (NCBI taxonomy): Eukaryota > Metazoa > Chordata > Amphibia > Anura > Ranidae > Aquarana > Aquarana catesbeiana. Next base: position 969,586,443 of record NC_133324.1, read on the forward strand.
AATACATGATATCATTCCAAAGTACTGAAATGGGGATACTCACCCTCCATCTCATCATCCTCTATGGAGAGCCTGGTGGACACATACAAATGATATCCCTCTAAAATACTGCAATGGGGGTACAATGGTCCTCTATGGAGAGTGAGGGGGACACACACAATACATGGTATCACTCAACAATAGTGAAATGGGGGTACTCACCCTCTGTCTCATTGTCCTCTATAGAGAGTGAGGTGGACACACAATACATGGTATCACTCTACGATACTGAAATGGGGGTACTCACCCTTCATCTAATTGTCCTCTATGGAGAATGAGGTGGACACACAATACATGGTATCACTCTACAATACTGAAATGGGGGTACTCACCCTCCATCTCATCATCCTCTATGGAGAGCAAGGTGGACACACACAAATTATATCCCTCTACAATACTGAAATGGGGGTACTCACCCTCCATCTCATTGTCCTCTATGGAGAGCAAGGTGGACACACACAATACATGATATCAATCTTCAATACTGAAGTGGGGGTACTCAGCATTCATCATATTGTCATTTTGGGAGAGCCATGGGGACACACAAAAATTATATCACTTTACAGTACTGATGTGGGGGTACTCAGCCTCAGTCTCATTGTCCTCTATGGAGAGCGAGGTGGACACACACAATACATGATATCACTCTACAATACTGAAATAGGGGAACTCACCCTCTGTCTCATTGTCCTCTATGGAGAGGGAGGTGGACACACACAGAAGGATGAGGAGCTGATGGAGCTCCATCTCTGCAGAGTGAAATTACCACGAAAATTATGAAGAATCTTCTCTCTGTAGATGTTGGGGTGGATCCTTCATCTGGTCTGGAGGAGATGACAGTTGGAGATAATATCAGGACAGATTTGTTTTTTTGTCACCAACATGTTCTTCGTACATTAGCAGCTGGCAGCTCTTCAAGGGACAATAAAGAGGTGTCCAATCACAGGTCCTGTACAGCCGAGAACTGGGTGGAATAAGCTCTCACCAACAATCTCTGTTAGATAAGGGCATGTCATGATGCACAATCTCTTAGAGCCCAGACACATATAAAAAAAATATGTAGTTATATCTACATTATAAATCATTAAACGTGTTTTATTATGTAACAAATACAAGTGCCTGAATCTGTCAAAATCTGTATCAAAACAGCAATCAGACAGGAAACCAGTAAACCTGGGGGTGTGTGTAGTTCAGGTTTAGGATCTGCCTGTGGTGTCTGGTAGTGCTACCTGGATTATAATATCAGCTGAAAAGAATCACAAATCCTTAGGTTAGGGTTGTATGTATTTAGCAGTTTGCTTGGAGTTCTTATTTTATCAGACACACAGACCATGTGTGCATGTACAACACATGCTCAAAAGACTTTGTTGAAATACACAAGTCATGTATGTAGTAAGCCCTGTCCTTCTGCTAATTCTTCTGCATTCCCAAGCAAATTCTGGCCATCAAATGATAGCTGAAGTGTTTGTGTCAATTCAGATACTGCAGAAGCCATTACTGTCAATAATGGACAAAGGAGATAGAGAGATACAAAGTAACATTATTTATAAACATCGATCAGATAGGAGATAGAGAGATACAAAGTAACATTACATAGTTATATAGTAGGTGAGGTTGAAAAAAGACACAAGTCCATCAAGTCCAACCTATGTGTGTGATTATGTGTCAGTATTACATTGTATATCCCTGTATGTTGCGGTCATTCAGGTGATTATCTAATAGTTTCTTGAAGCTATTGATGCTCCCCGCTGAGACCACCGCCTGTGGAAGGGAATTCCACATCCTTGCCGCTCTTACAGTAAAGAACCCTCTACGTAGTTTAAGGTTAAACCTCTTTTCTTCTAATTGTAATGAGTGGCCACGAGTCTTATTAAACTCTCTTCTGCTAAAAAGTTTTATCCCTATTGTGGGATCACCAGTTCAGTATTTGTAAATTGAAATCATATCCCCTCTCAAGCGTCTTTTCTCCAGAGAGAATAAGTTCAGTGCTCGCAACCTTTCCTCATAACTAAGATCCTCCAGACCCTTTATTAGCTTTGTTGCCCTTCTTTGTACTCGCTCCATTTCCAGTACATCCTTCCTGAGGACTGGTGCCCAGAACTGGACAGCATACTCCAGGTGCGGCCGGACCAGAGTGGGAGAATTATCGTTTTATCTCTTGCATTGATCTCCCTTTTATGCCAATATTCTGTTTGCTTTATTAGCAGCAGCTTGGCATTGCATGCCATTGCTGAGCCTATCATCCACTAGGACACCCAGGTCCTTTTCCATCCTAGATTCCCCCAGAGGTTCTCCCCCCAGTGTATAGATTGCATTCATATTTTTGCCACCCAAATGCATTATTTTACATTTTTCTACATTGAACCTCATTTGCCATGTAGTCGCCCACCCCATTAATTTGTTCAGGTCTTTTTGCAAGGTTTCCACATCCTGCGGAGAAGTTATTGCCCAGCTTAGCTTAGTATCGTCTGCAAATACAGAGATTGAACAGTTTATCCCATCCTCCAGGTCGTTTATAAACAAATTAAATAGGATTGGTCCCAGCACAGAACCCTGGGGAACCCCACTACCCACCCCTGACCATTCTGAGTACTCCCCATTTATCACCACCCTCTGAACTCACCCTTGTAGCCAGATTTCAATCCATGTACTCACCCTATGGTCCATACCAACGACCTTATTTTGTACAGTAAACGTTTATGGGGAACTGTGTCAAATGCTTTTGCAAAATCCAGATACACCACGACTACGGGCCTTCCTTTATCTAGATGGCAACTCACCTCCTCATAGAAGGTTAATAGATTGGTTTGGCAAGAACGATTCTTCATGAATCCATGCTGATTACTGCTAATGATATCGTTCTTATTACTAAAATCTTGTATATAGTCCCTTATCATCCCCTCCAAGAGTTTACATACTATTGATGTTAGGCTAACTGGTCTGTAATTCCCAAGGATGTATTTTGGGCCCTTTTTAAATATTGGTGCTACATTGGCTTTTCTACAATCATCTGGTACCATTCCAGTCAATAGACTGTCTGTAAAAATTAGGAACAACGGTCTGGCAATCACTTGACTAAGTTCCCTAAGTACCCTCGGATGCAAGCCATCTGGTCCCGGTGATTTATTAATGTTAAGTTTCTCAAGTCTAATTTTGATTCTGTCCTCTGTTAACCATGGAGGTGCTTCCTGTGTTGTGTCATGAGGATAAACACTGCAGATTTGGTTACTGAAGCCCCCCGATTCACTTGTGAATACTGAGGAGAAGAATAAATTCAATACCTTCGCCATCTCCTCATCCTTTGTAACCAGATGTCCTTCCTCATTCTTTATGGGGCCAATATGGTCTGTCCTCCCTTTTTTACTGTTTACATACTTAAAGAATTTCTTGGGATTTTTTTTGCTCTCCTCCGCTATGTGTCTTTCATGTTCTATCTTAGCCATCCTAATTGCACCCTTACATATCTTGTTGCATTCTTTATAAAGTCTGAATGCTGAGGATGATCCCTCAACCTTGTATTTTTTGAAGGCCTTCTCCTTTGCTTTTATATGCATTTTTACATTGGAGTTAAGCCATCCAGGATTTTTGTTCGCTCTTTTAAATTTATTACCCAATGGGATACATTGGCTAATGCCCTTATTTAATATGCTCTTAAAGCAAACCCATCTCTCCTCCATATTCTTTGTTCCTAATATTTTATCCCAATTTATGCCTTTTAGCAAGGTTTGTGGTTTAGGGAAGTTGGCTCTTTTGAAGTTTAGTGTCTTTGTGTTCCCTTCATGTTTCCTATTTGTGTGATTTATACTGAAACTAATTGACCTGTGATCGCTGTTACCTAAATTGCCCCGTATTTCCACATCCGTGATCAGGTCTGTATTGTTGGTAATCAGTAGATCCAGTAATGTTTTATTTCTAGTTGGTGCGTCTACCATCTGACCCATAAAATTGTCCTGCAAGACATTAAGGAACTGGCGAGCCTTAAATGAATGCGCGGTTCCCTCTGCCCAGTCTATGTCTGGATAATTAAAATCCCCCATTATGATAACACTTCCCATCCTTGCTGCTAATCCAATTTGTGATAGGAGATCTGTCTCCACTTCCTCCCTCAGGTTAGGGGGCCTATAACATACTCCCAGTATTATTTTCCCCTTAGCTTCATCCCTTTGGAGCTCTACCCATAAGGATTTCACCTCCTCCCTAGCTCCCTCAGTGATGTCATCTCTCACATTCGCTTGTACATTATTCTTGATATATAGGCATACCCCTCCCCCTTTTTTACATTCTCTATCCTTGCGGTATAGGGTATACCCTTGAATGTTTGCCAGCCAATCATGAGAGCTGTTGAACCAGGTCTCTGAAATTCCCACAAAATCCAAATCCTCCTTGTACAACAGTATCTCTAGTGTTTTTGTGCTTTGGTTAACCTACCACTAATGCCCCCAATACTACCCTCTGGAATATCTTCCGCACTGGCTATCTCTGTCTCTGGACCCTCCCCCCATCGCCTAGTTTAAAAACCCCTCTAACTTTTTGGCCATCTTCATTCCCAGCAGATCTGCACCTTCCTCATTTAGGTGCAGTCCGTCCCTTCTATAGTACCGGTTACCGACTGAGAAGTCGGCTCAGTCCTCCAGGAACCCAAACCCCTCCTTACTACACCAGCTCTTCAGCCACTTGTTTACTTTAATCTCCCTCTGCCTTTCTGGTGTGGCTCGATGTACCGGTAGAATTCCTGAGAATACTACCTTGGAAGTCAGTTTCCTCAATTTAGCTCCCAAGTCCCTAAAATCATTCTTTAGGACATTCCATCTGCCTCTGACTTTGTCATTGGTGCCAACGTGCACCATGACAGCCGGGTCTTCCCCAGCCCCTCCCAGTAATCTGTCCACAAGATCCGTGGTGTGCTGAATCCGAGCGCCCGGTAGACAACATACTGTTTGGCGCTTCAGGTCTTGGTTACAGATTGCCCTCTCTGTCCTTCTAAGAATTGAGTCCCCTACCACCAGAATCTGTCTTTCCTTTCCCTTTGCTGCCCCCCCACTCTCACTGGAGGAGTTCTTCCCCTGGCAGCTAGGAGAGTCCCTCAGCTCCAGCAGTGCTGGTCCCTGACTGGTTTCACCAATGTCACTCAATGGAGCGTACTTATTGGGATGCTCCAGTCCTGGATCGGCCTCACTGGCACTTCCCCCTCTACCCCTCCTGACTGTCACCCATCTACTCTTTGCTAGTGCCTGCACCTCTTTGTCTCCACCCGCCTCTGTGCTGGCCCCTGCCAGCACCTGCCGTGTACGTTCCTGGCTCTCCTTTAGTATGGAGGGACTTCTCAGTGCTGACAGTTGCTTCCCCAGATTCAGAACCTGGGCTTCCAGGGATACAATGTGCTTACATTTTGCACAGCAGTATTCGCCCTCGATCGGATGATCAAGGAACGCATACATGCAGCAAGATGTACAAAGAGTCACCTCTCCACACCTGCCGGGCATCGTACCTATTAAATTTAGTGAGGATTTGGGGATTTTACCCTGTCCAAATTACCTAACAGCTAGCTTCCTGGCACTAATACTCAAGACAATACACAGGTACACAACAAGACAATACACAGGTACTCACAGACCTACGTGCAATCGCAGAACAGTCGCAGACCTACGTGCACTCGCAATACTCAAGTATACAGTACACAATACACAAGTACTAACGATCCACACACACTACTCAGAAAACACTCAGGTACTCACACTACACAGGTATTATGACCCCTGTTATAACCTCCTGTTTTAAACTCTGGTTTTTAACTCACCACTTATACCAGTTCCACTTACACAGAGTTCCACAGCCTCAGACTGAGCATGCTCAGAATGAGTCCTACACACAGTTATATAGGCACCTGTGAGCAATTAACCACCCCCCTTAATTGATAGCCTGAAGGAACCAGAGATGAAAAAAAAAAAAAAAAGCTATTTAAAAAGTGACAGAAAACCCCCGTTAGACTTACCGGTAACGGTATTTCCAAGAACCTTCCAGGACAGCTACTTGAGAGCTGATCGGCTCCGCCCTCTACAGGAAACACAAATCAGATAGAATTTAAAAGGCCCCTCCCTTGCCTCTGACCCTCAGTTGTTTAGAAGATCAAGTAACCTCCACCGAAGGTGCATTCGGCAGAGGAAAAAAATAGAAAACATAAAACACACCACCACCAGGAAAACATAGTTGACCAGTGAAAAAATAGAATAGGGTGGGAATATAGACGCTGTCCTGGAAGGTTCCTGGAAATACCGTTATTGGTAAGTCTAACGGGGGTTTTCCCCCCTCACCTTCCACGACAGCTACTTGAGAGGATAAGCAAGATATTATACCTTAGGGAGGGACGACAGCCTGAAGCACTTTCCTACCAAAGGAAAGGTCCTGGCTGGAAAGCATCTGAACTCTATAATGCTTGACAAATGCATGAGAGAAGGACCAGACGGCAGCTTTAGAGATATCTTCCCATGAAGCTCCCGCTCTTTTTGCCCATGATGTGGCTATGGATCTCGCTGAATGGGCCCTAATTCTAGGAGGGGTGCGACCTGACGCTTTATATGCCTCACAGATAGCTCCCCTAATCCACCTAGCAATAGAACTTTTAGATGCTTTGGACCCCTTCTTGGGGCCACTGAACAAAACTAACAGTTGGGAGGAACTCCTAAACCCACTGGTCTTTTCTAGATAAAGTAGAAGACATCTCTTTACGTCTAAAAGACCAAACCTTTCCTCTTCCGCATTTTTGGGAGAGGTGCAGAAACTAGGGACCTATGAAAGTTGGAAGAAACTTTGGGTAGATAGAGTGGATCGGGATTAATCACCACCCTATCCTCTAAAATGCTCAGGAAGGGATCTTTACAGGAAAAGGACTCTAGATCAGAAATCCTTCGTCCTGACGTAATAGCCAAAAAGAAGGACAACTTCAAAGAAATCATTTTCAGGGAAGCCTCATGCAAAGTCTCAAAAGGAGCCCTTGTTAGTGCATTTAATACCAATGACAGATCCCAGAGGGGAACATGTTTGAGGATCCTGGGAGTATGCCTAGATCTGGCTAAAAGGAACCTCCTGACTAAGGGATCTACCGCTAGTCTTCTCTCTGAAAATAAAGATAGGGCAGCAACCTGAACCCTAAGGGTGTTGACAGAGAGCCCCTTTTCCACTCCCTCCTGCAGAAAATCTAAAATGCAGGGAGTGGAAAAAGAATCTAAACCAAATTTCCTTTGCCAGGAAATAAAAGCTTTCCAAACTTTCCCATAGATTCTTCTTGTGACCAGTTTACGGCTGTCCAGGAAAGTATGAATAACCCTCTCTGAACATCCACTTAACTGTAGGATTTGCCGCTCAGCCTCCAGGCCATCAAATGGAAGGTCTGAGGGTTTGGATGCAATACTGGTCCCTGATGGAGTAGATCCTTCCGAACTGGAAGGGGCCAGGGAGGATACACAGATAGGGCCTTCAGAGAGGAGAACCAACTCCTTCTGGGCCACCAGGGGGCAATCAGAACGACTTCTGCTCTGTCCTGAATAATCTTCCGAATCACTAGGGGCAAAAGGGGAAAAGGAGGGAAGGCATAGGCCAGGCTGAAGTCCCAAGGGAAGGACAGTGCATCCGTCCCCAAGGACCCTGTTTCTCTCTCCAGAGAGAAGAACGCCGGTAGTTTCTTGTTGAGACTGGAGGCAAAAAGATCCACTGTGGGGAGACCCCATTTTAGCACCACCTCCTGGAACGTGCCTTGATGTAGTTCCCAACCGCTGGAACTGATGCTCACCCTGCTCAGAAAGTCCGCCAGGACATTTTCTGACCCCTTGATGTGAACTGCCCTTACTGAAGAGACATAGATCTCTGCCCAGGACAGAATCTGCTGCGTAATGACAGAAGTGATTTAGAGCGAGTGCCCCCTTGTTTGTTCAAGTACGCCACTGTTGTGGCATTGTCTGAAAATATTAAAAGGTCCTTTGAATAGACCCTCTCTCCCAGAGACATACGTCTTTTCCTCACAGCCAGAAGTTCTCTGAAATTCGAGGAGTAACCTGCTTCCTCTGGCAACCAGGCTCCTTGAGCCCGCCAATCCTGTGAGTGAGCACCCCAACCCCACAGACTGGCGTCTGTGGTAATTTTGACCCGGCAATGTTGTGCCCAATCCTTCCCCCTCTGCAGATGTTCTCGCTGCTTCCACCAGGCGAGATCTTGAAAATTCCCTTCTGGTAGTTTTACCAGTTGATCCAGAGAATTTTTCCTGCGATCCCAATGGAGCAAAAGAAAAGCCTGAAGGGGTCTGGAGTGCAATTGAGTCCAAGGCACCCCTGGAATGGCTGCAGTCATAAGTCCCAGCAATTGCATGATTCGCCGAAGGGAGGTCTGAGGGAGCAGTTTGAAGGCCTGCACAGAGAGAAGAATTTTCACAATTTTCTCTTCGGGGAGAAAAATCTTTAGGGCAACAGAGTCTATTAGATAACCCAGGAAAAGTATGCTCTGTGAGGGTACTAGGCAAGATTTCTGTTGGTTGACCTTCCACCCTAATTTTTGAAAGGTCCGCAAAACCAACTGTAGGTACTGAATAAGGGACTCCTTGCCCTGAGAAAAAAATCAAAAAATCGTCTAGATATGGGACGATTGATACACCTTGAATCCAAAAAAAGGCCATGACTTCGGCCATGATTTTTGTGAAAATCCTTGGTGCTGCCGAGAGACCAAAAGGAAGGGCATTGAACTGCCAATGAGACGACTCGTTTCCCAGAGCACTGCAAACCTGAGGAACCTTCGGTGGCTCTGGCAGATTGGTACATGAAGATAAGCGTCCTGAAGGTCCAGGGTCACCCTGAAGACCTCTGGTAACAACAGATTTCTTACTGAATAAATGTTCTCCATGCGGAAACGTCTGTAAACTATGTATTGGTTCAGGACGCTTAAATTTATGACCATACGAAAGCCGCCGGAAGCTTTCTTGACCAGAAAGACGTGAGAATAAAATCCCCGGAACTTCTGATCTTCTGGGACAGGAGAAATAACTCCCTCTGTTTCCCACACAGAGATCAAATTCAACATGGCTTGCCGTCTCTCTTGGTCTCTCAGCAGGTGGGTAAGAAAAAACCTCTGGGGGGGAGATTTTTGAACTCCAATCTGTAACCCTTTAACAGAGTTTGAAGGATGAAGGAATTGGTGGAAATTTCTGCCCATTCCTTGATGAAATGGCACAATCTTCCCCCTAACCTGGCGTCACTGAGTACTCTTGGAAGGGGCTGAAGGAGCAAAGGGAGTTCCCCCTTTAAGTTTGTCTTTGTTAAAGGACCATTTCTTTTTAGCCTGTTGGCTTTAAAATTAGCCTTGTTTTGGAAGCCACGAAAAGGACTCTTATTCTGGGGCTTATTCCTTTGGGAAGAAGGGAATTGTTTACCTTTCTCAGAGGAACGAGATAAGACTTCTTCTAAGGAAGAACCAAACAACAGTTTACCTTCGAAAGGAATGCCACAGAGCTTATTCTTGGAGGTAAGGTCACCCTCCCAAGATTTAAGCCAGATAGCTCGCCCAGCTGAATTAATGAGAGCAGAAGCCCTAGCTGCGGATTTCACTGAATCTGCTGCTGCATCAGCTAGGAAGGCGACTGACTTGGCAATGAGTGGGAGAGATTCTTTAATCTCTTCCTTGGGGGTGTCAGATGCCAGAAGATCATCTAGACGCTGTACCCATACATCTAAATTTCTGGCCACACAGGTAGATGCTACCGCTGGGCCTAAAGAAATAGCTGAAGCATCCCAGGCCTTATGCAGCAATGAGTCGGCCTTCCTATCCATTTGATCCTTAAGGACCCCAGAATCCTCAAAAGAAAGATCTGTTCTTTTGGACACCTGCGACATAAGGGCATCTAATCTAGGACACTTAAAGAAAACCTCCTCAAAGTCAGGCTGAAAAGGAAATCTTTTGTGTCCTCTGGATTGGAACAACCTTTTTTCAGGTTCTTTCCATTCAGATAGAATCATGTCTCTAAGAGACTGATGTACCGGAAAGGTTCTAGATTTCCGTCCCTGAAGACCCCTATATATTTTATCCTGCACGGATTGAGCATGCTGTGTTATCTCAATCTGCTCTGAGGTATAAATTGCATTGATCAGACAGGAGATAGAGAGATACAAAGTAACATTGTTCATCAATATCCTCCACTGGAAAAAGATACTTGGATGAGCTACCTGTATCCTCCTCTGATGCTGATTTTTCATCAGATGAAGATACTGAATTCTCACCTTCCTCCAGATCAGAGGCATTGCGTGAACTAATAGTCTCAGATACTAATAAGGGAAGGGACTTGGCAGAAGTTGAAGGATCTTGAGCTATGGGTCTAGAGGAGGAAGGGCCTATACTAGCAACCCTGTAATTCAGTGACAGAAAAGAATCCACTCCCTCCTTCATAGAAGTCATTAACTCCTTAAAGGAGGAAGACTCTGAACTAGCTCTGGGTGGGATACAATCCTCACAAAATAGCTTTTTGTAACTATCAGAGAGCCTGGCTCTACAGTTCCCACATTTCTTCTTCACTGGTTTGGCCTAGAAGAGAGCAGAAACAAGGGCCATGAAAAAAGGATCCATACAAAAGAAGTCCCTTGCTGCAGCTATCCACAGACCAGGGCTTACCTTGGGGGCAGTATGGGACCCAGATGCTGCCGCTGGTTCAATACGAGCGGATGTTCCATCCTCAGACCTGTCCTCAAGCTCCATGAAGCAAGCGGAGAACGGTCGCCGAGAAGACTGCTGCTATACCGCAAAAACTGCGCCTAGAATGGCGTTTTTAGCAGGCCATTCCCCTGCAGCATGTTCTCAGTGTCTCCACACCATGCTCCTTATGAGAACTCGGCGTCCGGAAGTGCGTCATGTGAAGTCCTCCTGACACCATCTTGGTACACCGGAATGAAGCATTTGGGAGGACACAGTTCCACACAGCAGCGCTGGCGAAAAGAAGGGAGTTGCCAGCATTTTCAAAGGCAAGTAACCCTTAGAAATAGGGAACCCCAAATCTGATTTGTGTTTCCTGTAGAGGGCGGAGCTGATCATCTCTCAAGTAGCTGTCCTGGAAGGTGAGGGGGGAAAAAGGTGATTGAAAAACTAAAAGGAAAAGCCTCAAAAATGCAACCCAGTAAACAAAAAGCAAGACTTGTTCACTCTAACTCTGGTTTTTAACTCACCACTTAAACCAGTTCCACTTACACAGAGTTCCACAGCCTCAGACTGAGCACGCTCAGAATGAGTCCTACACACTGTTATATAGGCACCTGTGAGCAATTAACCACCCCCCTTAATTGATAGCCTGAAGGAACCAGAGATGAAAAAAAAAAAAGCTATTTAAAAAGTGACAGAAAAAGGTGATTGAAAAACTAAAAGGAAAAGCCCCAAAAATGCAACCCAGCAAACAAAAAGCAAGACTTGCTCACTCTAGCTCTGGTTTTTAACTCATCACTTATACCAGTTCCACTTACACAGAGTTCCACAGCCTCAGACTGAGCACATTGTTTATAAACATTGATCAGACGGGAGATAGAGAGAAACAAAGTAACATTGTTTATAAACATTGAATAGATGGGAGATAGAGAGATAGAAAGTAACATTGTTTATAAACATTGATTAGATGGGAGATAGAGAGATAGAAAGTAACATTGTTTATAAACATTGATCAGACGGGAGATAGAGAGAAACAAAGTAACATTGTTTATAAACATTGATCAGACAGGAGATAGAGAGATACAAAGTAACATTGTTTATAAACATTGATCAGACAGGAGATAGAGAGATACAAAGTAACATTGTTTATAAACATTAATCAGACAGGAGATAGAGAGATACAAAGTAACATTGTTTATAAACATTGATCAGACAGGAGATAGAGAGATACAAAGTAACATTGTTTATAAACATTGATCAGACAGGAGATACAGAGATACAAAGTAACATTGTTTATAAACATTGATCAGACAGGAGATAGATAGATGCAAAGTAACATTGTTTATAAACATTGATCAGACATTAGATAAATAAAGGGTAATGTTATTACTTTTGTATCCACTCTTTCATTGTAAAGTCTAGTTTTTTTTCCTATAAAAATAATAAACATGTTATACTTACCGTCTCTGTTGCAGTGGATTTGCACAGAGCAGCCCGGGTTCCTCCTCTTCTCGGCTCCCTCTTTGGTGCTCCTGGCCCCTCCCTCCTGTGGAGTGCCCCCACAGTAAGCAGCTTCCTATGGGGGCACCCGAGCCAAGTCACAGCTCCCTGTATCCATTCAGGCACTTAGCTGCGGCCCTGCCCCCTCTCTCTCCTGATTGGCTGACTGACTTTGATTGACAATCAAAGCCAATGGTGCCACTGCTGTGTCTCGGCCAATCATGACGGAGAGTCTTGGAGGGCCGACACACTCGTGGACATCGCTGGACAGAGATGGGGCTCAGGTAAGTATTATGGGGTGCTGGGGAGGCTGCTGCACACAGAAGGCTTTTTATCTTAATGCACAGAATGTAACTTCTGACTTTACAACTACTTTAAACTTCGTTCATAAGATATGGCAACCTGATAACCTGATTTGATTTGGCTTTGACTTTGCTCTTATGAACCCTTAGTTTACCCCTACCGTTTCTAACTAACCCCACCTTCATGTTTTCCCCCTTAACTTATATTTTTTTACTCATTTTTTACCAACTACAAATATTTAAACTTTTTTTAATGTCTTTTGTTGATTATTTATTTTTAGTTTCACATAAAAAAAGGCTTTTCATTCATTTGTAAATTACTTTGGAATGCCTTTGTATTCAGATCTTGTACACACCAGAATACACGGTCACTGAGAGGAACAGCCTTAATGCTTTAATTCCAGTTTATTGCAATGTTTACTTTTCTTGTTTCTTGTATCTTACAAAAGTGAGTACACCCCTCACATTTTTGTAAATCTTTTCTTCTATCTTTTCATGTGACAACACTGAAGAAATGACACTTTGCTACAATGTAAAGTAGTGCGTGTACAGCTTGTATAACAGTGTAAATTTGCTGTCCCTTCAAAATGACTCAACACACAGCCATTATTGTCTAAACCGCTGGCAACAAAAGTGAGTACACCCCTAAGTGAAAATGTCCAAATTGGGCCCAAAGTGTCAATAGTTTGTGTGGCCACCATTATTTTCCAGCACTGCCTTAACCCTCTTGGGTATGGAATTCACCAGAGCTTCACAGGTTACCACTGGAGTTCTCTTCCACTCCTCCATGACCACATCACGAAGCTGGTGGATGTTAGAGACCTTGCACTCTTCCATCTTCCGTTTGAGGATGTCCCCACAGATGCTCAATAGGGTTTAGGTCTGGAGACATGCTTGGCCAGTTCATCACCTTTACCCTCAGCTTCTTTAGTAAGGCAGTGGTAATCTTGGATGTGTGTTTGGGGTCATTATGTTGGAATACTGCCCTGCAGCCCAGTCTCTGAAGGGAGGGGATCATGCTCTGCTTCAGTATGTCACAGTACATGTTGGCATTCATGGTTCCCTCAATGAACTGTAGCCCTCCAGTACTGGCAGTACTTATGCAACCCCAGACCATGACACTCCCACCACCATGCTTGACTGTAGGCAAGACACACTTGTCTTTGTACTCCTCACCTGGTTGCCACCACACACGCTTGTCACCATCTGAACCAAATAAGTTTATCTTGGTCTCATCAGACCACAGGACATGGTTCCAGTAATCCATGTCCTTAGTCTGCTTGTCTTCAGTAAACTATTTCCAGGCTTTCCTGTGCATCATCTTTAGAAGAGGCTTCCTTCTGGGATAACAGCCATGCAGACCAATTTGATGCAGTGTGCGGCCCACCCCTTCAACCTCTGCAGCAATACTGGCAGCACTCATACATCTATTTCCCAAAGACAACCTCTGGATATGACTCAGAGCATGTGACCTCAACTTCTTCGGTGGACCATGGCGAGGCCTGTTCTGAGTGGAACCTGTCCTGTTAAACCGCTGAATGGTCTTGGCCACCATGCTGCAGCTCAGTTTCAGGGTCTTGGCAATCTTCTTATAGCCTAGGTCATCTTTATGTAGAGCAACAATTCTTTTTTTTAGATCCTGAGAGAGTTATTTGCCATGAGGTGCCATGTTGAACTTCCAGTGACCAGTATGAGAGAGTGAGAGCGATAACATCAACTTTAACACCCCTGCTCCCCATTCACACCTGAGACCTTGTAACACTAATGAGTCACATGACACCGGGGAGGGAAAATGGCTAATTGGGCACAATATGGACATTTTCACTTAGGGGTGTACTCACTTTTGTTGCCAGCGGTTTAGGCATTAATGGCTGTGTGTTGAGTTATTTTGAGAGGACAGCAAATTTACACTGTTATACAAGCTGTACTCTCATTAATCTACATTGTAGCAAAGTGTCATTTCTTCAGTGTTGTCACATGAAAAGATCTAATAAAGTATTTACAAAAATGTGAGGGGTGTACTTACTTTTGTGAGGTACTGTATATGGAAATGTCATATGCAACATTTTATTAAGTATTACTGGCCACAGCACTGTGTGGAGTGGTGGACGCACCACACTGCTCTCAAAACAGTAGTGTGTGCCATCTTTTTTTTACAGAGCTCACCACCACAGTACATTGGCCTGATAGGGGACAAGGCGATTATTGGCGTATCCTGCATTTGGCAGCCTTGCCCTGAACAGTGCAAACACAACAAGTTTGAACAGATACTTTAGCATCATTGTAAACAGGGCACCTTGTATCAACATGTAGCACCCCTGACCCCCAAAGGCTGTCTAGGGACCTCAGAGGAAGGGTGGGCTAGAATTTCATCTCAGGGTAACACCCTTGGCAGTAGTGGTGTGATGTGTATTCAGATGGGTTGGGAGTCGCTTTTCAGAGCAATCAAAGAATTTATAACCTCTATTTCCAAATCCTGGGGGAAGGGTTAGGGAACAGGACAACCATGGATGTGGCAGGCTCCAGAGGGGTGACAAAAAGTACTTACAGCCTCCACAGATAGAGGACCTTCAAGCCAACCTAGCCTTCTGGTGAATTCAGCTCCTGGGTGCAAAGTAAAAGATGTTTCAGCTACCGATTACTTGGGGTGACCATATTTCATTTGAGGACCAAAATTCTGCCCACTTCCCCAGTTCCCCAATTAATCTGACATTCCTCCATAGTGCTTCTATCTCCTTGCACAGTACTCTAGGCCTCAATATCAGACTTCTTTCCAAGCACATGGGCACCCTCTCCATGGAAGCAAACCAAGGAGGGTAAAACATACAACTGCATTCCTTCCCTGGGGGAAGATCAGCTTCCCAAGGTTACTCCAGAATTTATAACCTCTCCCAGTCTGCACCATTGACAATATACCTCCAGAGTGTTCAGGATACACCAAGTGAGGATGTATGTCTATAGGGTGGCACAGATCAGAAGGATGATGTCACACCTGATATTGTATACATGGTATGGGATATGTGCCCATTGTGTGGCACTGGTCAGGAAGATGATGCTGTCATGGCTGGTGCATAGTATTGGATGTGTACCCATTGGGCAGCACTGTTTGGGGGGGGGTTATGATGTCTTGGATAATATAGTATTTGTAGTAGTGGTGGATGTGTGCCTATTGGACAGGACCAATCAGGAGGACGATGATGTCATGGCTGGTATATAGTATTGGATGTGTATCCATTGGGCAGCACTGTTTGGGGGGGGGGAGTTATGACATCATGGATAATATAGTATTTGTAGTAGTGGATGTGTGCTTATTGGACAGTACCAATCAGGAGGATGATGGCATGGCCCATGGGAAAGCCCTGGGGAATATTGGTGGTCAGGCTGGGGGGGGGGCCTAAAAGTGTGTAAGGGGCCCAAAAATTTCTGATGGCTGCCCTGATTACATGTATAGTAGTGGATGTGTGCCTATTGAGCGGCACTGATGAGAATGAAGTTGAGGATTTTTTTTTTTTTTGCAAATATTTTATTTATTGAACAAAAGGAACAGGCAGATCCAAGAAATCACATTATCAGCATTTTAGTTCCATCATAAAACATATAATGTATACCGATCCTCCAGCTACAGGATGCAATATTGTAAAAGGAAAAGAAAATGGAAAAAACATATATGTCAAGGAATCATTGTAGAGCATTTGTTTTTTGTTGAAGGACTAAGAGGTAAGCTTTATTACGAAAGGGTTGGAGCCTCCTACTCCCAGTTAATTTAATAGTAAAACAAGAAATGAAAGAGGAAATAGAAGAGCTGGAAAATAGAAGAAACAGAAGGCAAAAACGGGTGGGGTACTAAGGTGGTGCAAAGGTTCCATCGAGCTCAGAATTTCAGAAAGAGTCCTCTCAACAGATGAATAAGGAGCTAAAAAGTGCTCCCTTCATCAGAAAGGACAAACATATTCCACAATCTCCAGCTTTTTTAATATTTCTCTTGTTTATTTTGCGCCGTAAGAATCAAGTCTTCCATTTTGTTGATATCCTCCACTTCATGGAGCCAGCAACTGATAGTGGGTGGTAGCAAATTTTTCTAGTTCAAAGGGAAACAGGCTTTGGCGACATTCAACTAGTGACGTATAATTGATTTTTTTATACATTTTTTCTGGAATTTTCGAAACATGTAATAAGAAAAAAGTCAGATCGTCAGGGATAATCAGCAAACTTCTGAGTAATTCTCCGGACTTCCGTCCAGAAGTGGTTGAGTTTAGGGGCAGGACCAAAATATATGGAGCAACGTTCCTCTTCCCTCCTGACATCTCCAAAGTGATTGTGGGGTAAAATGTATGTAGTAGTAAAGAAGTACCATCTCATCAGAATCTTGTCATTTGTTTCCTGAATTTTTGTACAGATGGATGATTTTAGGGAAAACCTAATTATGTTTTGGCGCTGCCAGGCTTTGAAAATTTGGCGTAGGTCTGTTTCCCAATGTTTCAGGCAGGATAACTCTGGCTGTTCGGAAGGAGTAATCAATAAATTGTAGGTTTTAGAGAGAACCTGGGGTAAGGTTCCTCCGTCGGAGCAGTACTCCTCAAAAGTTGTTAGATTGCGACTGACACCTTGAGGATTTGGCAAAGACTGCAAATAATGATGCAGTTGAAGCGCTCTCCAGATGGTTAGACGGTAGGGGCCTGGGGTCACCATCAGGGTTTCAATGGAGGGCAGTGTCCAGTCGTTAAGAAGAAGTTGAGGCTTTTAATGTATATTTCTTTCTCTATAATATATTAAAGTAAGGAAGGTTTTGTGGAGTCACTTGTGGTCAGTGGATGGTCGGATGACATGGAAAGTCTAATACTATCACAGCGTATCATCTGGCTTCTTGTATCAGAATGATATAAAGCTGCCCAACATCTGCCTGTAATCTAGATGAACAATTCTGAGTAAATATGATGAGTAATAGTCCAATGCTCAGATATTTCCCTCCTATTATTTTATAATTTTCCCTTCTCTAATTAACCATTCCCGTGTTCTCCTCATACTAGGTACTCTGCTATGGTCACTTCTACTGATTGGAACCACCAACCCCACCCATAACCACCATTCATAACTGTCAAGGATGCAAGCCCACGGCGACCAGCTAACCGAGGCGAGGGCCTTGTTTGGGGCAGGAGGAAATGAGAGAGGAGCTTCTTTTAAACAAGCAAAACCAGCTGTGATAAACCTGTTTCAGGATGATTCCAGTTTTTCTGAACTTGGACTTTTCATGCTAAGTTTGGCCTTGTTGCACTTTTCTCTTCTACCACTAGGTGGCCGGGTACTTGGCGGTACTAGGTACGAGAAGGGTAACCCAAGGTCAGGTTATGGGTATATGGGGTATCTCAGCCAATGGGCAGGGGTTTTCTTGTATCCCTTGGCCTGCTGGGAGAACCTATAAATTTGGGTGGATTCAGGTGATCTGTGTTCTGTGCCACCTGGACGGCTGTCTGGGTGGACCTGCGTCCTATTGCCCCGGGCTGCTAGGCCAGGTATTGGGCCTATCCTGGGGGCATCTGGCTGCTAGGCTGCCTGAGGGCCTATCCAGAAGCAAGAGAGCAGCGCAGGGTTGAGACTGCGGCTTGCAGTCCAACCAGAGTTGACGGTTCTGCCGGCTAAAGAACCTGTCGTGGTTGGTGGTAGAGGGGAAGCTGTCGCCACTAAGGGACCATCTTATTACCAGGGACCACAGTAAGTAGCTGAAGCAAGTACCGGAGCAGTATTCTTACCGAATGGGCACGGTGGAGAAATGGGAAACCTTAGGCGGTGATCAAGTCAGGGACCCAGCTAGTGGAGGTGATGCTTACAGAGCAGCCCTGTGTTACCAAGCCAGGGACCGAGCAGGGCAGTGGGGTGAAGCTTGAGAAGTATCTGTGAGTGCCAAGCTAGGGACCCAGCAGAGAGGTGGGGGTGATGTTTGAGGAAAATACGACCGTCAAAATTGGAGGTGCTCAAGGGATTCAGGGAGGAGGGAGTCCAAGGGATACACTGCTGTATCCCGCGCTGTTCTGAGGTCTGTAAATTTTAATGTTTGCACTGATGGAGGAGGAGGGAGGGGGTGTCTGCACTGATGCAAGGGGGGGTCTGCACTGAGGGGGGTTGGCACTGATGGAGGGGGGTTTGCACTGATGGAGGGGGGGTCCGCCCTGAGAGGAGTTTGCACTGATGGAGGGGTGTCTGCACTGATGCAGGGGGGATGTCTGCACTGAGGGGGGTTTGCACTGATGGAGGGGGGTCTGCACTGATGCAGGGGGGTCTGCACTGAGGGGGATTCAGGGAGGAGGGAGTCCAAGGGATACACTGCTGTATTCCGTGCTGTTCTGAGGTCTGTAAATTTTAATGTTTGCACTGATGGAGGAGGAGGGAGGGGGTGTCTGCACTGATGCAAGGGGGGTCTGCACTGAGGGGGGTTGGCACTGATGGAGGGGGGTTTGCACTGATGGAGGGGGGGTCTGCCCTGAGGGGAGTTTGCACTGATGGAGGGGAGTTTGCACTGATGGAGGGGGGTCTGCACTGATGGAGGGTTGTCTGCATTGATGCAGGGGGGATGTCTGCACTGAGAGGGGTTTGCACTGATGGAGGGGGGTCTGCACTGATGCAGGGGGGTCTGCACTGAGGGGGATTCAGGGAGGAGGGAGTCCAAGGGATACACTGCTGTATTCCGCGCTGTTCTGACGTCTGTAAATTTTAATGTTTACACTGATGCAGGGGGGTCTGCACTGAGGGGGGTTGGCACTGATGGAGGGGGGTTTGCACTGATGGAGGGGGGGTCTGCACTAATGTAGGGGGGTCTGCCCTGAGGGGGGGTTGCACTGATGGAGGGGGTCTGCACTGATGGAGGGGGGTCTGCACTGATGCAGGGGGGTGTCTGCACTGAGGGGGGTTTGCAATGATGCATGGGGGTCTGCACTGAGGGGGGTTGGCACTGTTGGAGGAGGGTCTGCACTGATGGAGGGGGGTCTGCATTCAGGGGGGTTTGCAATGATGCAGGGGGGGTCTGCACTGAGGGGGGTTGGCACTGTTGGAGGAGGGTTTGCACTGATGGAGGGGGGTCTGCACTGAGGGGGGGTTGCACTGATGGAGGGGGTCTGCACTGATGGAGGGGGGTCTGCACTGATGCAGGGGGGTGTCTGCACTGAGGGGGGTTTGCAATGATGCATGGGGGTCTGCACTGAGGGGGGTTGGCACTGTTGGAGGAGGGTCTGCACTGATGGAGGGGGGTCTGCATTCAGGGGGGTTTGCAATGATGCAGGGGGGGTCTGCACTGAGGGGGGTTGGCACTGTTGGAGGAGGGTTTGCACTGATGGAGGGGGGTCTGCACTGAGGGGGGTCTGCACTGATGGAGGAGGGGTGTCTGCACTGATGGAGGAGGGGTGTCTGCACTGATGGAGGGGGTGTCTTCACTGATGGAGGGGGGTTTTCATTGATGGAGGAGTGGGGTCTTCACTGAGGGGGGTCTATACTGATGGAGGGGGTCTGTAATGAGGGAGGGGGATCTGTACTTAGTGGGGGGGTCTATACTGAGAGAGGGGGGTCTGTACTTAATGGAGGGGGGTCTGTACTTAATGGAGGGGGTTCTGTACTGAGGGAGGGGGTCTGTAATGAGGGAGGGGGGCCTGTACTGAGGGTGGACTATAGTTGACACCAATTTTTTTCCGCACTGGGTGACACCAACCCTAGTGACGCCACTGAGTGAGAGACCGGGAGCTCAGTGTGCTGAACAACTACCAGGATAAGTTGCAGTGAAAGTGAAGGAACTGTTACGCTTTGTGTTAGGAACTGTTAAAGACTGTTGTCATAGAACACAGCATCCCTGCACATGCAGATGTGGCGTCTTGCTGGAGGCCTTTCCCCTGCTGTCTTCCTATTAAAGTCCCGGAATCTTCTAATTGAACTTGCAACTACTGAAGGGTGTCCTGGCCCTAACCCTCTCTCCCCCATAGAAGTATGTAAGAGAAATAAACATCTCTTTTGCATTCAAGAAGTGTCTGGCGCCCAATAACTTTATCCACCTTGCACCCACTATGCCTCACAACCCACCACATACAGAAGGATGTCAGCTGTCTCTGGCCCTGGAGGTCCTCATTGGACTGAAGGAGGCTGGGGACCTTGCTACATATATTTGGCAATTAAATAACATTTCTTATATGAAGTTAATCACAAGAGTCCCCTTTTACATCAGAATCCACAGAGTTCCTCTTTTACATCTGAATCCACAGAGTTCCCCTTTTGTAAGGGGGGACTCTGCAGACTCTGATGTAAGGGAGAACTCTGGGGACTCTAACATAAGGGATGCTCTGGGAACCCTGATTTAAGAGGGAACACTGAGAACTCTGATGCACGGCGAGGACTCTGATGTAAGGGGGAACACTGTGGCCTCTGGTGTAAAGGGGAGCTCTGAAGTAAGGGTTGCTCTGAGAACCCTGATTTACCTTAGTGTACTCACTCAGAGGCAGGAGAGAGAAGGGGGGAGACTTCAGTCACAGACAGGAATGGATGGTGAGCTCACTCAGCCCTTGGAAGTCAGCACCTCTCATCCAGATGTATCTGAGGCTGCTGGACTTCAAATGTCCGTTCCCCCACTTTCCTTTTCTGAGGCACAGCGCCGGGAAATGGAGTGTGGGCAGACACAGAGGGGTAGGGGCGGAAGGAAGAGGAGCAGATCGAGCCCTCTCTCCTCTCCTGTCTGTATGTGGGGGGGGATTGTTAGTGTTGGCTTTTGGTAGTGTGAAAGATAGTGTAACAGACACTTTCAGCTTAGACAACTCCAGTCATTAACCCTGCTGGGAATCCATAGTAGAACAGGTGCACCCAAGCTACTACCTCCTGTGCAATGCCTGGTGGGCCTCAAGAACACAGCACTCAGCCATATAGTCCATGCAAAAAAGGAGAAAGGCTGGTGCTATGAAAGTCAGCTAAGACACTGTTTTATTATTGCATGTGAACAGCAGTCTAAAAAAAAGCCAACACGTTTCCTGCCCAGGCCAATTTTCAGCTTTCAGCGCTGTTGCACTTTGAATGACAATTGCGCGGTCATGCTACACTGTAAGCATGTGAAATTTTGTATAATTTTCTTCACACAATTGAACTTTCTTTTGGTGGTATTTAATCACTGTTGGTTTTTTTATTTTTTACAAAACAAAAAGACCGTAAATATATAAAATAAAGTTTTTCTTAGTTTCTGTCAGTAAATTTTGTAAATGATTCATTTTCTTCCTTCACTAATGTTCACTGATGAGGCGGCACTGATGGACACTGATGGGCTACACTGAAGGGCACTGATGAGGTGGCACTTATGGACACTGATTAGGTGACATTGATGAGGAGGCACTAATATGCTGCACTTACGGGCACTGATAGGTGGCGCTGATAGACGGCACTGATGGGTGGCACTGGTGGGCACTGATGGGAATTGATGGGTGGCACTGATAGGTGTTGATGGGCAGCAATGATGGGCATTGATGGGCAGCACTGATAGGCAGCACTGATAGCCAGCACTGACTGGCATCACTAATGGGCACTGATTGGTGGCACTTGTGGGCACTGATTTCTGGCACTTGTCGGCACTGATTGCTGGCACTGGTGGGTACTGATTGCTGGCACTGGTGGTGGTGTATTGTAATTAGGGCACTGATGGTCGGTGCCCTGATTACATGTCTGGATGTCCACTGCGAGGAGATGCCGCTGATTGGCTCTCCTCACCACACACTCTGTCAGTGTGAGGCGATGAGAGCCGATTACTGGCATCTCGGTGTTTACACGTGACACAGTCGATCACATGGTTAAAGAGCTGCAGCCGTGGCTCTTTAAAGACATCGGGGTCGCTCCATGTCCTAGCAACATGGCCGCGGCGTTCTGGGACGATGTCATATGACGTCGTCCAGGACGAAAGTCGCAATGCCCCTCCCTCATTTGACGGTGGGCGGGCGGCAAGCAGTTAAATACCACCAAAAGAAAGCTCTATTTGTGAAAAAAAAATGATAAAAATGTCATATGGGTACAGTGTTACATGACCGCGCAATTGTCAAAGTGTGACAGCACTGAAAATTGGCCTAAGCAGGAAGGGGGTAAAAGTGCCCAGTATTGAAATGGTTAAAGGTTTAGGATGGAACTATTCACCTGCAGGATGGTGTTCACCAGAGCTCCTGATGGTGGAGATGTATTTTGCTGCTTGTTACTACCAGGTCACCGTCTTCAGGATGGCCCCACAAGGCTGGAAGGAAGCCAGGGTCCAGTAGCAGATACAGCAGGTAAGGATCAAGCAGAAGCGTAGTCAAGCAACAAACCAAAGGTCAGTAATGAGTGGTAGCGAAGATAGGAACAGCAACAGGAGTGACAAGAGCGAAATACTGTATTGGCTTAAGAGAGCACAATAATCTGGAAAACAGGAAATACAGAAACATGGTTTGAATGAGGAAGGTCATGGGAGGAGCAAAGGGTTAAAAAATTCAAGAGAAACCAGGTTCGAGGCAGGATCATTCAAGGAATTGTGCAGGGAGCAGTCTAGCATTGCAGGTGGCAGAGCAAGAAGATACATCACCAAATACAGCAAAGGTAGCAGGTTCAGACAAGAGTCCAGGTCCTGACAAGAGTACTTTCAAGATGTCAAGACATCCCCAGTCGTATTTTGGTGTCAATGAAAGTATTGTGCTCAGGATGGCAGAACTTTGAGTTATATTAGTTGGAATTCATATGGAATAGCCCATTTTGTAGCTCAATCTTAGAACCATCCCGGGTGATAAATATGTCATCTATGTACCTGTGCCCCGTAAGAATGTGGCACATGTACATAGATGGCCCATCACCCAGGAGGAAGTCATGCTCCCACTCCCTCAGGTACAAATTGGCATAGGAACGTGGCACAATAAGTCCCCATTGTTACGTGGACCCTGAGAAAGTGGGAGCCACCAAATAAAAAACTTTGTAAGCAAGCACAAATTTTCGAAGTTCAAGATTAAAGTTGTTCAAATGGTGTTCTCCGGTTGCCCTCCTTGTTGCAAAAACTGTCCTAAAACCTAGAGGTCTTTCTCATACGAGATAGAACTATAGAGAGCTTTCACATTGATTGTTACTCAGGAATAACCAAATCTTTAATAGTTTGTAAAAAATGAATAGTATCCTTAACAACGGATTGGAAGATTGAATACAAAGGGCCTCAAATGGGAATCAATAACTTTATTTGCATTTTCGGTAGGCTACCCCTGTCAGAAATTATAGCTCAGCCAGGGGATTGGTTTTTGTGTATTTTGGGTAAAGCATGAAAAGTAGGTTCCCTAGGGAATGAAGCGCTGATAATACTGAGCTTGAAATTATTCCTTGATCAAAGGCCCATCTATAAAAACCTATTTTAAATATAGGGTGGTAATAGCATCTCTTCTTTAAAATCTCCATACACATATTTGCATAGTCCTTGTTGTCCATTATGACGGTGTTGCCACCCTTATCTACTGATTTAATAGTTATTTGATCATTTTGTTTCAAGTTGTGCAATGGTAACTGTTGGGATTTTGTAGGATTGGATTGATGGTTTCCCTTGATAGACAGTGATTCAAATTTCCTGGAAACAGGTTTTAAAAATGCAGCTACATTTGAGCCGGTGTTGGCAGAGGGAAATTTCTGTGATTTCCAGAACATTCCTTTGGGGTTCCTTTCAACGGCCTATGGGACATCAGACATCAAAGTATCCAGATCATCATTAATCAGATCTGGTGGGCTGCTTCCTTCTAGAACAGGGGTCTCCAGACTTTCTAGGCAAAGGGCCAGTTTACTGTCCTTCAGGCTTTAGGGGGGGGGCAGGCTGTGGCCAGTGGGAGTAGAAAATGCCCCCAACATCAGTGCCCTATCATTGGCTTTAATGGGAGAAAAAGTGCCCCATGGTTGGTATAAATGGAAAATAGACATGTGCGGTCCATTTAGTTCTGAATCGAAATTCTTACAAATTTTTCGTTATTCGGAAATTTGAATGTATCGGAATTACTGAATTATAATAGTAACAAATTTAAAACGAATCCGAAAACAACAAACCAAAATTCGGACCAAATTTGATTCGAATTCTAACACAAATTTCAATCGAAATCAAATTTGAAAAAATTAGAAATCAATTTTCTAAAAAAGAATACAATGAAATAGAATATAAAATAGAATAAAAATGAAAGAATCGTAACGAATAAAATAGAATTTAATAGAATAGAATAAAATAGAATATGACCATCTTTCAAAATTTGAATAGAATAAATCTGAAATACAATAGAATACAAAACAATTTAATCCAAAAAAATTGAAAATAATAGAATAGAAAATAAGAGAATAGAATAGAACAACAATAGAATAGAATAAAATATAAAGAATATAACCATCTTCAGAAATTCGAATTTCAAATGGAATGAATTTGAATTGAAAAGATTAGAATAGAAAATAAGAGAATAAAATAGAAAAGAATTGAAAAACAATTAATATAGAATAGAACAAAATAGAATATAACTGTTATATTCAATTATATTTTATTATTTTCTATTGATTTTCTATTCTATTCTCTTATTTTCTATTCTATTCTTTTCTATTATTTTCTATTATATTCTAATTAATTTATACGAAATCGAAATTTCGGGAAGATGGTTATATTTTTTTTCTATTTTATTCTATTTTGTTCTAATTTTCCAATCGTCAGACAGTCGGTATCAATAGCCTAATACAACAGATGCACTTAAATGTTTAAAAAAAAAAAATCGAATTCAAATGCATTTTCGAATTCTGAGAACGAATCGATAATTTGTTTAGAAATTTTTTTTGAATGCGGCCAGATTTTTTTCGAATTCAAAATAGGACAAAACAAATGAAATGAATGTAACGAATTTAACGAAACATATTTATTTAAATGATAGATCAAAATGAAACAAAACAAATGTTTTCACATATCTAATGGAAGAATAGCGCCCCATCGATGGTGTCAATTGGTGGAATAGTGCCCCAAGGGCCAGATAAAGGCAAGCAAAGGGCCACATCCCGGGCTGCAGTTTGGAGACCACTGTTCAAGATGTCAAATTTCAAATCTCAAAGCTTTGCATTCTTGAGGCGTTAATATTGGTATTCCTCCAATACAAATCTGGCTTGAATGGACGCATTGTCATGACGCATTTGCAAAATCAATTTGCGCGAAAAAAGTTGTAAATATTTTATAGTAGCAACTTTATCGAAATCATAGGAGGGGGGGAAAAACTTAGCCCAAAGGAAAGCATCTGAATTTCTTCCTTAGAAAATTGATGAGATGACAAATTAATCACTTACAGTCCAATTTGGTCTGGGGGGGGGGGGGCTTCCATTTCCTTTCCAGTTTATGGTGTGTGTTCTACTTATATGTCTTATACAGTGGGGACGGAAAGTATTCAGACCCCCCTTAAATTTTTCACTCTTTGTTATATTGCAGCCGTTTGCTAAAATCATTTGAATTCATTTTTTTCCTCATTAATGTACACACAGCACCCCATATTGACAGAAAAACACAGAATTGTTGACATTTGTACAGATTTATTAAAAAAGAAAAACTGAAATATCACATGGTCCTAAGTATTCAGACCCTTTGCTTTGACACTCATATATTTAACTCAGGTGCTGTCCATTTCTTCTGATCATCCTTGAGATGGTTCTACACCTTCATTTGAGTCCAGCTGTGTTTGATTATACTGATTGGACTTGATTAGGAAAGCCACACACCTGTCTATATAAGACCTTACAGCTCACAGTGCATGTCAGAGCCAATGAGAATCATGAGGTCAAAGGAACTGCCTGAAGAGCTCAGAGACAGAATTGTGGCAAGGCACAGATCTGGCCAAGGTTACAAAAAAATTTCTGCTGCACTTAAGGTTCCTAAGAGCACAGTGGCCTCCATAATCCTTAAATGGAAGACGTTTGGGATGACCAGAACCCTTCCTAGAGCTGGCCGTCCGGCCAAACTGAGCTATCGGGGGGAAGAGCCTTGATGAGAGAGGTAAAGAAGAACCCAAAGATCACTGTGGCTGAGCTCCAGAGATGCAGTCGGGAGATGGGAGAAAGTTGTAGAAAGTCAACCATCACTGCAGCCCTCCACCAGTTGGGGCTTTATGGCAGAGTAGCCCGACGGAAGCCTCTTCTCAGGGCAAGACACATAAAAGCCCGCATGGAGTTTGCTAAAAAAACACCTGAAGGACTCCAAGATGGTGAGAAATAAGATTCTCTGGTCTGATGAGACCAAGATAGAACTTTTTGGCCTTAATTCTAAGCGGTATGTGTAGAGAAAACCAGGCACTGCTCATCACCTGTCCAATACAGTCCCAACAGTGAAGCATGGTGGTGGCAGCATCATGCTGTGGGGGTGTTTTTCAGCTGCAGGGACGGGACGACTGGTTGCAATCGAGGGAAAGATGAATGCGACCAAGTACAGGGATATCCTGGACGAAAACCTTCTCCAGAGTGCCCAGGACCTCAGACTGGGCCGAAGGTTTACCTTCCAACAAGACAATGACCCTAAGCACACAGCTAAAATAACGAAGGAGTGGCTTCACAACAACTCTGTGACTGTTCTTGAATGGCCCAGCCAGAGCCCTGACTTAAACCCAATTGAGCATCTCTGGAGAGACCTAAAAATGGCTGTCCACCAATGTTTACCATCCAACCTGACAGAACTGGAGAGGATCTGCAAGGAGGAATGGCAGAGGATCCCCAAATCCAGGTGTGAAAAACTTGTTGCATCTTTCCCAAAAAGACTCATCAAAAGGGGCTTCTACTAAATACTGAGCAAAGGGTCTGAATACTTAGGACCATGTGATATTTCAGTTTTTCTTTTTTAATAAATCTGCAAAAATGTCAACAATTCTGTGTTTTTCTGTCAATATGGGGTGCTGTGTGTACAATATGGAGTGCTGTGTGTACAATATGGGGTGCTGTGTGTACAATATGGGGTGCTGTGTGTACATTAATGAGGAAAAAAAATGAACTTAAATGATTTTAGCAAATGGCTGCAATATAATAAAGAGTGAAAAATTTAAGGGGGTCTGAATACTTTCCCCACTGTATATTATATTATTATCATATTAATTATGTATGAGGCCGGCTGTATTATTTATTGATATGTTTTCTGATTTTTGGCATTACAGAAAAATGCGTTTATTCTCACAGATGTACATAAATTGGTGGAAGCAATTTGTCTGATGCCACGAATGTCCGTCTACCAAAAAGGCACAATCTCCTATTCCTTTGGTATCAGAATTTGAAGTATAAATACGGCGATAAAGCCAATACCTGCAGGAAAACAAGAAACATTAATGACCATGCAAACACAGATAATCTGAACAGCAGAGCCTTAAAGTGGACATACAGTAGACTCAAAAAATGAAGATTTGCTATCTTATAGAGAACATCTAAAAATGTTAATTGTGCCTAAGCGTTACCCTTAATTTAGTCCATTATAACTCCTGAAACATATCAGTGCGCTTCCTGTCCCTAGGAACTCCTGTTCTGTATCCTCATATATCCTGTATATCTGCAGAGTGAGATCATCCCACTAAATTTGAACTGAGATTTGGTGACTACTGTACCTGTACTGTCTACTATTCTCCTTGCTGGAGGGGAACTGTACCTGAGTGTAGGCAGGTGTGGTTCAGCCTCCTTGCACAGGTAGCCATCATGCAGAGAAGACGAAGAACTGGGGAAACTGAGGCCTCCGTATGTGTCATCAGGGGAGCAGCCATCCATATGGACGGTGCTGCTCTGGATGACCACTGCAACCATCTTTAGTATGGGCAGTGCTAATAAATAGCGCTGCCTCACTACAGTTAATGCACACTTGCAAAGTAGCTAGGTTAGGGACAGGAACCCCCTGATGAGGGACAGTGTGTCTAGTATAGGGAAAGGTTGCAGAAGAGGAGGGAAAAGTATGGACTGCACGTCAAGCCTTCAGTCAGGAGTTCTTTCCTGCGTTCGGGGGTCTTGCTGCCAGACCCCCTTCAAACCGCCTCCTTTGTCGGATGCTGCAAGGCACCGTAAGCCTTCCAGAATATCTTCTATAATACTGAGTGTTTTGCAAGACCTTCTTTATACAGTATTGTGTTGGAACTTCTTTTTATGAGGAGGTAAGTAAAACATTGAACAGAGGGGTGGCTGTGGACGTGGTATACTTGGACAGAGGGGTGGCTGTGGACGTGGTATACTTGGACAGAGGGGTGGCTGTGGACGTGGTATACTTGGACAGAGGGGTGGCTGTGGACGTGGTATACTTGGACAGAGGGGTGGCTGTGGACGTGGTATACTTGGACAGAGGGATGGCTGTGGACATGGTATACTTGGACAGAGGGGTGGATGTGGTATACTTGGACAGAAGGGTGGCTGTGGACGTGGTATACTTGGACAGAGGGGTGGCTGTGGATGTGGTATACTTGAACAGAGGGGTGGCTGTGGATGTGGTATACTTGAACAGAAGGGTGACTGTGGACGTGGTATACTTGGACAGAGGGGTGGCTGTGGACATGGTATACTTGGACAGAGGGGTGTCTGTTGACGTGGTATACTTGGACAGAGGGGTGGCTGTGGACATGGTGTACTTGGACAGAGGGGGGGCTGTGGACATGGTGTACTTGGACAGAAGGGTGGCTGTGGACATGGCATACTTGGACAGAAGGGTGGCTGTGGACATGGTGTACTTGGACAGAAGGGTGGCTGTGGACATGGTATACTTGGACAGAGGGGTGGCGGTTGACGTGGTATACTTGGACAGAGGGGTGGCTGTGGACGTGGTATACTTGGACAGAGGGGTGGCAGTTGACGTGATATACTTGGACAGAGGGGTGGCTGTGGACGTGGTATACTTGGATTTTGCAAAAGCGTTTGACACAGTTCCCCACACACGGCTCATGTGTAAGGTAAAGTCTACAGGCCTGGAAATATCAGTTTGTAAATGGATAGAAAACTGGCTAAAAGACAGAATTCAGAGAGTAGTGGTTAATGATTCTTACTCTGAATGGTCTAAGGTTATCAGTGGTGTACACCAAGGTTCAGTGCTGGGACCCTTACTTTTTAATATCTCTATGAATGATATTGGGTCTGGGATTAACTGTACCATTTCAGTCTTTGCAGATGACACCAAGCTATGCAGTGGAATAACGCCCTACAGAATGTCTTCAACTTACAAGCTGACCTCAATGCACTGTCTAATTGGGAGGTTTAATGTTGATAAATGTAAAGTTCTGCACTTGGGGGCTAAGAATATGCATCATACATACTAGAGGGAGTACAACTGGGGGAATCAATGGTGGAGAAGGATCTGGGGTTTTGGTAGTTCATAAGCTCAATAATAACATGCAATGCCAAGCTGCAGTTTCCAAAGTGAGCAAAGTCCTTTCTTGTATAAGAGAGGTATGGACTCCAGAGAGAGAGAGATATCATTTTGCCCCCCCTGTACAAATCATTAGTAAGACCTCATCTGCAATATGCAGTTCAGTTTTGGGCTCCAGTTCTCAAAAAGGATATCAGAGGAACTGAAGAAAGTGCAGAGAAGGGCAACCAAACTGATAAGAGGCATGGAGGAGCTCAACTATGAGGAGAGATTAGAGGAACTGAATTTATTCTCTCTTGAGAAGGGGAGATTAAGGGGGATATCCACTTTAAAGACATCACAGAGGACAAGGGGGAACTGTTTACATCTAGTGGAAAAGAGATTTCATCTCCAAACACGGAAAGGTTTCTTCACAGTAAGAGCTGTGAAAATGTGGAATAGACTCCCTCCAGAGGTGGTTCTGGCCAGCTCAGTAGATTGCTTTAAAAAAGACCTGGATTCTTTCCTAAATCTACAGAATATAACTGAGTACTGACATTTATAGGTAAAGTGTCAGGGAAATTGCCTCTCGGGGATCAGGAAGGAATTTTTTTTTCCCCTGCTGGAGAAAATTAGATCATGCTTTGCTGGGTTTTTGCTTTCCTCTGGATCAACTGCGGGTGAAGGATTGTGTATATGGAATTGTATGATTTTTTTTTCATTATTGGTTGAACTAGATGGACTTGTGTCTTTGTTCAACCTGACTAACTATGTAACTATGTCACTTTGTGTTAATTCATTTTACTGCATTCTATGGCCTCCATGTGCATTTTCTCCATGTTGGGCACCAAACACCTGAGACTTCCTACATGAGGACCTGCAATGCAAGGATCTCCCTGTTTCTGCTTCATCCATTCTATGGATCTATGTTTCCTCTACCCCTCCTCAGGGGTGGACTGACACCTCATGGGGCCCCCGGGCAATAGGAGATTATGGGGCCCCCGGGCAATAGGAGATTATGGGGCCCCCGGGCAATAGGAGATTATGGGGCCCCCGGGCAATAGGAAATGTTGGGGCCCCCGGGCAATAGGAGAACATTATGGGGCCCCTGGAAAATAGGAGATTATGGGGCCCCTAGGCAATAGATTATGGAGCTACACAGTACACACACACATACTGTATACACACACAGACACACAATATACACACACAGTATACACACACAGTATACACATACACACACTGAAAAGGTACTGGAGAGGCGGGCACCTATAATCTTGTGATTTTTTTAAAAAAAAACACAGATTTTTACATACTGTCCCTGGTTTTATTGAGGCTGGCAACCCTGATGGGGCTCCATAGTGGCATGGGACCCTCGGGCAGTGCCCGAGTGCCCGAATAGTCAGTCCGCCCCTGCCCCTCCTCCTGCTACTTCTTAAAGCGGAGCTTCACATTTATTTTTTATTAAGGGGATGGTTACCTATTTCTGACAGGTACCCACTCCCACTAGGTGAACAGAGGAGAGTTTCTCTAAAAATCTTTTTTTTTTTTCTGCTAGAAAACTACTTAGTAATAATAATAATCTCCCAAACATTATATACTGTGTATATAATTTTTTTTTAGCAGAGGCCCCAGCAAATACAATGGTGCTTGTTGCAATTCTTAATTTTTTTTATGTCACTTTTTTTATGCATCCCTTTTTCAAACGCAATTTTTTTTTTTTGAATAAAAAGAAACCACAATATGTAACCCAATATTTGAAGATGATGAAACGAGTATGAGTAAATAGATACATGTCATGCTTTAAAATTGAGCAGACTTGTAGAATGGAAAACTACGGTACTCAAAAATCTCTATAGGTGAACGCTTTAAACATTTTTACAGGTTACCAGTTCATGGTTTGAGAGAATATCTGGTGCTAGAATTATTGCTCTCCCTCTGACGTTTACAGCGCTACCTCACATGTGTGGTGCAAACACAATTTACATATGTGGGCGTGACCTACGTATGTGCTCACCACTGTGCGCCAGCGTGGGGGGGGGGACAGGGGCGATTTAAAAAAAATAAAAAAATTTTAAATTATTTATTTTATTAAAAAATTTTTTATTTTTACACTGTTCCTTTTTTAAAAGAATGACGTCAATCCGGGCTTCCTAGGCAATAGAGATGAGTGGAGGCCATCTTTCCTGCTGCTTATGGCCAGCTGCCGCAACCACTGCATTGGTTCCCGGGCTTCACAATGAACCAGAAAGTGGCACCCCTAAAAGTGATTCAGCAGTAGAGATGGGCAAATTGTTCAGGCCGAGCATCAGTTTAGCCCTGAACAGCACCCGTTTGGGTGTTCGCCGAATATTCGAATTTGAGGGGTGCTTGGCGGGCAAACATCCACTGCACAGTGCATTCTAGGGCCCTGATTGGTTGAAGGAATGCACCTAACTGCTGGTCAGGTGCAAGGCCTTGCCCAATCAGGGCACAGCCTTTCGTGTCCTTAACAACGGATGGGTCATCAGCTGAATGGAAAAAAAAAACATTGCCGGCAATACAAAAATGTACCCCAATAAATATCAGGCCCTTTGTGGTCCCCCTGCCTTAAAGCACCCCCCCATGTTGAGGGCATGTGGCCTGGTATGGTTCGCTTGTCCCCCCTTTCCTGGTCTGCCAGACTTCATGCTCGCATAAGGGTCTGGTACAGGGGCGGATCCTGGGGGGGGCAACGGGGCAATTGCCCCCTCCGAGAATGCTGGTGAGAGGGCAGGCAGCTGGGTCCATGGGAGAGAGAGAGCGGACGGCCGGGCGGGTGACAGTCTGAGACTGACAGTGGGTGGGTGAGAGAGCGGACGGCCGGGCTGGTGATAGTCTGAGACTGACAGTGGGGTGGGCGGGTAAGAGCGGACGGCCGGGGGGCTGGCGACAGTCTAAGCCTGACAGTGGGGTGGGCGGGTGAGAGCGGACGGCCAGGCTGGCCGCTGGTGACAGTCAGAGTGGGCGGGTGACATTTAGAGAGCGGCCGGGCTGCTGGCCAATCAGGGAGCCGGCGGGCGGGGGAGCAGAGAGATGACATCATCTCTCACCGCCCGCCCTGCATCCCTGCAGTTCCGCCCTCAATGTGCAGGTAGCTACGGGCAGCAGAGAGATTACATCATCTCTCTGCTGCCTGACTGGTAATCTGCTGCCTCACCCTCTGGGAAACAGAAAGTGACAATTGTAGCTGTAGCAGGCAAGTGACAATCCGCAACGTGTGGCAGATGATGTGGCAAGTGACAATCCACAACGTGTGGCAGATGATGTGGCAAGTGACAATCTGCATCTGGTGGCAGGCGACGTGGCAAGTGAAAATCTGCAACTGGTGGCAGGCAACATGGCAAGTGACAATCTGTAATGTGTGGCATGTGACGTGACAATCTGCATCTGGTGGCAGGTGACGTGGCAAGTGACAATCTTCATCTGGTGGCAGGCGACGTGGCAAGTGACAATCCGCAATGTGTGGCAGGCGATGTGACAATCCGCATCTGGTGGCAAGGTGACGTGGCAAGTGACAATCCGCATCTGGGGGCAGGTGACGTGGCAAGTGACAATCCGCATCTGGTGGCAGGTGACGTGGCAAGTGACAATTGTAGCAGGCAAGTGACAATCTGCATCTGGGGGCAGGTGACGTGGAAAGTGACAATCCGCAATGTGTGACAGGGGATGTGGCAAGTGACAATCCGCAATGTGTGGAAGGTGACGTGGCAAGGTGACAATCTGCATCTGATGGCAGGCGATGTGGCAAGTGACAATTGTAGCAGGAAAGTGACAATCCACATTTGAGGGCAGGTGACATGGCAAGTGACAATCTGCAACGTGTGGCAGGTGAAGTGGAGAGTGACAATCCGCAT
Organism: Aquarana catesbeiana; assembly: GCF_042186555.1. Classification (NCBI taxonomy): domain Eukaryota; kingdom Metazoa; phylum Chordata; class Amphibia; order Anura; family Ranidae; genus Aquarana; species Aquarana catesbeiana. The sequence continues at coordinate 969,620,123 of NC_133324.1, forward strand.
CTGGTGGCAGGCAACGTGGCAAGTGACACGCTTGGGGCTCCCACTGACTCTGCATTATGGTGAGTTGAACTATTTCATTTTATATAACAATGTAATAATAGAAAAAATGTGCTTCAATCATCCTGACACCATAACAACCATGGTGCTGTGATGATTGAAGCGCCAACACCAGCCATTTCCCTGATAAATTCCCGCCAAAAAAACGTATTTTCTGGCAGTGCCCCTCCCGAGACTAGACTCTGGATCCGCCCCTGGTCTGGTATGGATTTTGGGGGGATCCTATGCCCTTTTTTTTTATTGTGGGGTTCCCCTTAAAATCCATATCAGACCCAAACGGCCTGGAACGGATGGGGGGGACCCCACACTGTTTTTTTTTACATTTTTGTATTGCCGTTTATTTTATTTTTTTTTCATTCAGCTGTCAGCGGGGGAGTCAGTTTATATCAGTTCTGCTGCAGCAGTTTCTATACATGGTACAGATGCGCCAATTTACAGGCAGACTAAGGGGACCCCCAGGCACTATATTTAAAGGAATTTTACATTTTTATTGTTTTACTTTAAGCATCATTAAAAGCACTGCTCCTTTAAAAGCTATATTTTAAAAAAAATTTAAATGGTACATGTTCCCCAGGGCAGTACCCGGACCCCTATACCTCTTTTATGGCCAATAACTTGCATATAAGCCTTAAAATTGGGGACTGTTATTTTTTTGAATTTGGGTTCCCTTAGACTATAATAAGGTTCTGGTTTCAGGTCCGAACTTTTTCCATGTTTGGGAGTTCTGGTTTTAAACCGAACCCAGTGGTATTCCGCCCATCACTATGCAGCGGCTAATCAGCCACTCAGATCACTTTTATCGCAAAAAGCGGCGGCTGCAGAAAATCTTTATACCGGGGTTATGGCTTATATCTGCAGAGAAAACCCCAGTTATAAACGTCAAAGTAATGACATAAAGTCCCAGTTAGGTGGTCGGCAAGTACTTATATTATCCCATTAGGCATTCAGGGGAGGAGCTCTGACATGAGGAAGCAAAGCCCTACCAAGATGGCCACCTCCACACAGTAAAAATGTTATGAACAAGCCATGGTAAGTCAGTAATGGGGAAAAGATCAGCTGCAGGGAGATCACAAGCAATACAAGTGACTGGTCTGTTGTCCTCTGCTTGCCTTTGTTGGGCACAGGTTCTACTGTCCACCATATCTAAAGTATTTCTAAGTTATGGGAAATTCCTGCTTATCACATTTCCAAGTTTGTAAATCCCTTACTTCACAGAAAAAGAGACATTTTGATACAATGTAGCTTTTAGCCTTTGAAGTTATGTGAGAAGGAATTTGATATTTGGGGGGAGGAGGGTCTTACATTGGAGTTATCTCATAAGAAGTGTTGTCCACCCATTTCCAGGTTCTGTTATATTCTGCAAGACCGATCCATGTGAGCTCCATCCCCGAAAAGTGATGAATAAAATTCTTCAGAAAGAAAAAAAAAAGACAGAATCTGTTACCATGGGAGATTTTCATGCATTTGTTTCTTTTTTTATTGTACAGACAGAATGTTCTGGGGGGGAACGCCCCCACAGGCATATGTGTACATGATCTTTATTTATGCATTGAGATCTAATGACTCAATCAAGTCGGTGTGTGGTCACATTCAGTAGACTTTGTAAAGTTATGACTTATTTATCCATGTCCAAGTCTACAGTTCTAGAATATGTGATAAGCATTGCGCTCTGAGCACACCCAGTTGTGTGACAATAGCGAATTAATATTCACTATTCTCACACTGATCTTCCTCCCGGCCAACCAGGAAGCGGGTCCTGAGACCCGTCACCCGATTGGCTTAAAGGACAGGCGATCCCTTAAGGACTAGGAACTCTCAGTCCCTTTTAGAAAATAGCGCAGTGTGTTGTGAGCTGCATACAGAAGCATCTCTAAATCCTCCATAAAAACTTCTCCCAGCTCTACTGACTGCAGGAAGTACCAGCTGCTCCAAAGGTCTCCCAGGGTAAGGGATCGGAAGGGTTGAGCACAACGTTGTCCTCTTGTCCTCTTGAAAGCTTGCTACATGTAGCAGTCTCTCCCCTTGTGAATCCCTTGGTGTGCCGATGTTCTCCCTCTGTCCTCTTTACTCCTCAGACAAGAATCCTTTGCAAACCATAATGCTGTTAGGATCTTCCCAAGCCAGCCCGAGCCTCAGCCTGGAGGCAGAGCCCCCCCCCCCAGACCCAGGGGTCCCTCCTAAGCCACCAACAGTCTCCTCAGCACTCCATTTTCCACGCATCTCCCCTGCTGGCATGGCTTCACCATATTTATAGGCTGGCTTAGCCACACTTATGCCGCGTACACACGGTCAGACTTTCCGATGGCAGATGTGCGATCGGAGCTTGTTGTAGGCTCCATTGGACATTTTCCATCGGAATTTCCGACACACAAAATTTGAGATCTGGATCTCAAATTTTCCCACAACAAAATCCATTGTCGGAAATTCTGATCGTGTGTACACAATTCCGACGCACAAAGTTCCACGGAATCAAGCAGAAGAGCCGCACTGGCTATTGAACTTCATTTTTCTCGGCTCGTCGTACATGTTGTACGTCACCGCGTTCTTGACGTTCGCAATTTCTGACCAACTTTGTGTGACCGTGTGTATGCAAGACAAGTTTGCTAACAGTTTAGCCAACATCCGTCGGAAAAAAAAAAAACATGGATTTCGTCGGAATGTGCGATTGTGTGTACGCGGCATAGGAATGGATTAGAGTAGTAGGTGTGGCGGGGTTCTGTAGGTGAATATGTCCTATTTGGCAAATTGAAGGAAATGTGTATCAACTAGGGTTGCACCGATACCAGTTTTTAAAGACCGAGTACAAGTACCGATACTTTTTTTTCAAGTCATGTGACAGTGGCACTAATTTGCAGCACTGATGACGCGTGGACTGTGTCAGTAGTTTTCATTTCTATTTTATTTTTTTTCACAATTTTATTTGTTAAAATTTTTTACAATTTTTTTTTTTTTTTTTTTTTTACAATGCTTTTTTTTTGGGGGGGGGGGGGAGTGGCTGGTGTCAGTGTGTTTTTATATTTTATTTTTCATTCTTTTTACAATTAAACCTTTTAAATATCTGTTTATTTCTAATATTACTTATTACGTATTACTATTATTAATTCTTTATTTATTTATCAGCCCTGTTGGGGGCTTTCGTGAGATATCAGGGGTCTGTTACATCTCCTACTGTCCTGGCTGGCGGCCCCCCCCAAAAGCCGATGCTCTATCCTGGGCTTTCTAATTTACATTGATCCTTGTAGACTCCTCGTGCCTCCAGCTGCAACGGAACTCGTAGTTTTCTCTCTATGCAGCTGTATTGGCACTGTTAATATTACAAACTACAACACCCAGAATTCAATGTTCAGCTTTTGTAATTCAGAAGCACAGTATGTCCATGAGATCCATCTTGTAGCAGAAAGAAGGAAGCTTTTCCAGGCGACTTTCACAATAACGATAGACTTAATATTCTGCATAACTCAGTAACAGCATGCCTGGTTACATATACATGACCCTCCCTATTGCCCATAGTAGTGCTCAGCATTCTTACCATCTCATCGTATCCATTAATGACCACCAGGTCAGACCTATTGTACTTGCACTCTTTCCTGGCATCTTCCCAAGATTCCGCTTTCCGAGACTTATAGTAACAGCTGAGGCCATAGTGAACCCAGTTTGTTTCACACAATGGAGTAGAAAGGCCTGAAAGAGAGACAGGAAGAGATAGTGAGGTGCGAGAAAGAGAGGGAGGATGGTGGGGATCATGTAGGACTGGCCCAGTTACAAGAGCCTATTAGAGTTCCAAATCATCATTCATAAACAGTATCACCTTTTCTGGTTATAATATCCCCCTCTCATCAACTGTCACAAATCTTGGTGTAAAAATGGACTCCCAACTCACCTTTGAAGGCCATATAAATCACCTATGCAAGACCTCTTTCTACCACCTCTGTAATATCGCTGAACTCCGTCACATTCTTTCCCTCCCAGGTGCCGAAAAACTGGTTCATGCCTTTGTCTCCTCTAGACTGGACTACTGTAACGCACTTCTCATTGGGATTCCTAGAAAGAGTCTGCAGAGGCTTCAGTACATCCAAAACTCTGCAGCAAGGATCCTGATGAGAGTGCGGAAACATGAGCACATTACCCCTAATTCTTCACTCACTCCACTGGCTTCCTGTCTCTACCAGGATTGAGTACAAGGTTTCCCTTCTCACACATCAATGTATCCATGGATATGCCCCTCCCTACCTCAAAGAACTTCTCAAACCGCAAAACACAACACGTCCCCTCCGCTCCACTCACTCAAACCTTCTCCATATTCCGAGAACTAGACTCAGGACAATGGGAGACGGGGCATTTAGTGCAGCTGCCCCACGCCTGTGGAATGCCCTACCCGACACCCTGAGGGCTCCTCAATCCACTGACTGTTTTAAAAAAGGTCTCAAGACATTTCTTTTTAGCCAAGCTTTTTGTCCTCTTTAGATGTTTGTTTCATTGTATTAACTGCTCATTTTTTCTTTTTTGTTTTTAACCTGTAGCACTTTGAGATCTTTTGATGAAAAGGGCACTATAAATAAAATGTATTATTAATAATAATAATAATAATAATATTAGAGTTAAAGACCAAAAAGAGTGTTTTTTTTTTTTTTTGTTATAGATAGAAAAGGAAATGGCTATTTTGTTTTCTTCCTCCCTGTCCATGTCCAAGTGGGAATTTTTCCTTCATTTCCTGTAAAAGAGTCTAGACAGGAGTTGAAAGGAAATCTCTTCAAAGGGACAGTTAGGTGAACTTGTTTCTAGGGATGACAAGAAAAGAGGGGGAGGGATTGGAATGTGTGTGGACAAGGATTTGGTCTGTCCGACCCAATTTAAGAACCAATGAAGAAAACCAGGTGCCTGAAGACACGGTTAAGAACCCCTAGGGGTCTATTATAGACGGACCAAACAATTGAATATAAAAAGGTATCAATTTATTTTCATATAACAATAGTGAGCATATAGAAATCAATACATAAAAACAGTATCTGATACCCAATCAGTACAATTGTATGAGCTGACCAGTGTCCTGGTGCGGGACGGACTAGTGATGATCAATACATGTCAATACACCTTACATGTTACGGACTAAAAGTCCTTCTTCAGTGGTTAATTTGGTTCAGATAGGTATAAGGTCTGTGTTTGGTAATAGTAGGAATAGTGAACATAGTTAGTGGTCAACATCTCCAGTGTGTTCCTGTGTATGAATTGGTCTGGCTGACTTCTCTTCTGATTCCTGCTCCTGATTTTTGGCTCCTTACCATGCTGACTTCTGGTTCCATGATCCTTGTTCTTCTGATTACCCGCTCTGGCTTCCAAACCCTGGCTTCTGTTTTTGACTTTGTTCCTGAACTGTGTTATTTTTGCTATTACAATTAAGCTGTGACAGATCTTCCCTTCCCCCCTATTTGAAGTTGTGGATACCCGATGATCCATCTTGCCAGCCCTGGCGGCTAAACAAGCTTATTGAGACTTGTAAGACGTATGTCTTTTCAAGTCCCCTGCTTCCGGTAAGCCTCCTCAGATGCTCTGGTGATGGTCCTGTCATATACTCAGACGTCTCATTTCATTTGGTGTTTTACCCTTTCACCTACCAGAAGCTTTCCATTTTTGTTTTCACCAGTTAACCCTCAGAGACTGTTGGTGGTGATTTTTGATTTTCATCAGGAACACATTTTCTAAATATTTATGGACTTCTTTGGTTGATTTTTTATCCATTTATAATTTGGTCTTGTCTTCATACTTCACTGGTGTATTGTAATTATTATATTTTACATGTCATTTTGTAACATATAGCGCACTTTCTGCATTGAGTCACTTTTTATCTAATTTTGAAGTATTTCTTGTTTATTTGCTGGCCATTGAGAGATGGCTCGAGCCTAACTTTCTGTTTTCATACTTTTTATTTATACGCATAGCGCTACACTACATATCTTCTGATTAATTTATTTCTACCTATGTCTTAGAGGCGTGTTAGCCGCTTATTGTGTAACTATCTTTATAACACCATTGGAGCAGCGCTGTACTTATTGCCCATTGATTCCAGGAATAGTGAACATACCTGAGTGATATTAGAATATATCAAGCTGTGCTGCTTTACCACCATGAGCTCCTTCAGCATCTGAAATAAATGTCTGGAGAGCTGGTATATAAGCGTATATCGAAGCATGAGGCCAATCACAATGTTGATTGTGGTGGCCGTCAGCTGGCCACAATGAATAGGAGGAGGAGCACGGCAAAAATTTGCTGCCAAACTCCACCTATAGTCCCCCGACGTGATGACGCACAGCATAAGCCTGCCCAGAGGGGGTGGAGTCACATCCCACGTCACCGACGCGCAAGTGGCTGCCGTCTGCGCTCCAGATTGAATCGTAGCACGGAGGAAAACCCATAAATAGGGAGTTCATAGCCAAAAAGGTGTCCCAGGTTGCCCCCCCCACACATAGTGGGGGGGAGCAAAACAAGGGACCCGCGCGCGCCGGGAGTGGAGCAAATGGCGCCCCAGACCCGAGCATGAGTGAAGGAGAGGAACATCAGATGCCGGGGACTATGGGCGGAGTTTGGCGGCAAATTTTGCCGCGCTCCTCTGCCCATTTACTGTGGCCAGCTGACGGCCACCACTATCAACATTGTGATTGGCCTGATGCTTCGATATACGCTTAAATACCAGCTCTCCAGGCATTTATTTCAGATGCTGAAGGAGCTCATGGTGGTAAAGCAGCACAGCTTGATATATTCTAATATCTCTCAGGTATGTTCACTATTCCTACTATTACCAAGCACAGACCGTATTCTATGCAGCCTTATTGATGCTATCAGGTCGTATTGCCTATTGCTTTATTTCAATGAACTTAATACCTTTGTTAGTGACCTTGCCATGCTTTATATCTTTAACACAGTTGTACTGGCCCAGTTCAAGCAGAAGCTTTTGCTCCCCAGCCTTGAGTCCTGGCAGTGAAGCGTTGTTTGCCTTTTGTGTCTCCGAGCTTGCTGTGTTCTGGAGGGGATCTCCTTTGCTGTCCATGATTGGAATGACCATCTACTATTCCTCAGACCTGTCCCATGTGGATTATTTTACCCAGTAAGTAGTCCATATGCATGGCTGATTCGTTTGTATATCTTGCAATCGTCAAAATATTTACACCAATTACTTTATATTAATATTGTATTATTTGCCCATTTTCTTTGTTATAGAAAATCTGTACCTATCTGAACCAAATTAACCTCTGAAGAAGGACTTTTAGTCCGTAACATGTAAGGTGTTCTACATCTGTATTGATCATCACTAGTCCATCCCGCACCAGGACAGTGGTCAGCTCATACAATTGTACTAATTGGGTATCAGATACTGTTTTTATGTATTGATTTCTATATGTCCACTATTGTTATATGAAAATAAATATATACCTTTTTACTGTATATTCAATGTTTTTGGTCTGTCTATAATAGATCCATAGGGGTTCTTAACCGTGTCTCCAGGCACTATGTTTCTAGGGATCTACACCTTGAAAAGGTCAGTCTTTTATGAAATTCCTGGAGATTTCCTTTAAGATAAATTTGGAAAAAAGCTGCTTAAATGTGAGTAAACTAGGGATAATTAGGAGCGGAACTCTGTGACTTGAGTGTAGGCTGGTCCCTAGTCGCCCCTCGTAGTTGTTACTCCACAATAGGCTGCAGGATTAAAGTGTTGTCCAGGAGCATACTCTCTATACTCTAACCACCCCAAAGACTGTACAGACCTGTACTATCTGCTCCAACATGTACTCATGATAGGTCCAACACCCCACAGCACCATCTAACCACTGCACTGGTCCTTAAAAATGTTATTTGGCCGGGAGTACTCATAACACAAGGCTTTGAATTTCCATTGTGGTTTCATATTAAGGCTCCAAAAATTCAGGTGAACACCTGAGGCTCATGAGACACAGGAACAAGTCAACTTTTGTGTGTTCCTTTTAAGGGTCTGCTCTTTTCCACCAGGAGGGTGACCCCTTTCCCTAACCACCACCAATCCCTTACCACCACACTTGTTACTTGTATTCAGGATCCTGATCTCCAGCACCAGCGGAGCACATTATGAGACGTCACCCTGTAGCCAACAGTGTTTCAGCCCACTTTACAAGCTATCCATTATTTAGGCACCCTCTTCAAAGAACACACTTACAGCCAGAAGCCAAGTCCATCATCTCTTTTACTTATAGCTAAGTCAATACAATTTCCAAATTATGACATTGAAGAAAGGCTGGAGGTGCTTAATATAGTCCAGAAACCCAGATTTTTTTATATCACAAACAACTGTTCCCACAAGGTCAGAGGTTAGTTCAGTGAATGACCTACAAAATCCCACCATGATCCCACTGAAGGGCAATCCCACAAGGGGGGGGGGGGACACAATGAAACAGCCTTCCTCCCTAATGTTGCTTGCTTGGTCTCTACTCCCAACAACAACCCTTAACCTCCACCTATTCTATTTATGGGAAATCAACCATAAAGGGAAGAGATTAGATGTCACTTGGAATGGACAAGGAGGGGCCCAGATTAAATTGAAATATCGTGACCCCTTTTTACATGGGGTATAGGAAAGTTTGGTGGTCCAATGAATGTATCAGGAACAACTCACCATGTGCTTTCCAGATTCCTTCTTCCAGTTTCCCCACAGATCCCGAAATCCACTGAGTGTCATTAGAAAGAGGCCCTGTTATAGAAGACCAGAAGATCTCAATACGTAGTACAGAAAGGGTGACAAGTCCCCCATGAAAGCTACAAAGGGTTCATCAATCATTATGTTACATTGTTCTGTCACCCTTTACAGCATGCATAGGGATCATATGGACATCATCAATACAGTACATAGGAACGAAAAAGGACAATGAGTATTAAAGTTTAAACTTTACTGATAGTAAACAGGAGGTATATATTGTGGCAGAGCAAGGCTCTGTCACTATGAAAATGGGGTTAAAGTGGACACAGAGTCTGCATATTGTCTGAGTGCAGAGCTACAGAGTGTAGGTTTGAGGTGGAGAGAACTGCTCTGGCAGTTTTCTCCAGGTTTTGCTAGTTCCTTATGGGGCTCTGTAGTTTGGAGATCCTTCAGAGTCTTGGGTGGGACGGGATCTCCAACCCTGTGTCCGGGTCTTGTGGACAGCCAGCAGGGTGTGTGCCCAGGTGCACACAGCCCATATAACGAGGGACTGGTGAGAGCAGAATGGGGGTTGGAGGAAGGTGAAGTTGGAGCAGTGGCTGCTAGTAACTGTCTCTGTGTGAGAACAGATGCTGTGTGCGTTGAAGGGCTTCAAAGCTATGTGCGTCCAAGGAGCCAGATGCTGTGTGCGTTGAAGGGCTTCAAAGCTATGTGCGTCCAAGGAGCCAGATGCTGTGTGCGTTGAAGGGCTTCAAAGCTATGTGCGTCCAAGGAGCCAGATGCTGTGTGCGTTGAAGGGCTTCAAAGCTGTGTGCGTCCAGGGAGCCAGAAGCTGTGTGCATTGAAGGGCTGTAAAGCTGTGTGCGTCAAAGGAGCCAGAAGCTGTGTGCATTGAAGCTCTTGAAACTGTGTGTGACCAAGGAGCCTAAGACTGTGTGCATCCAAGCAGCTTGTTTGAGGGGCCTGTTCCCTATAGCAGCAATACTGCTGAAGAGTAGCCAGGTGGGCTAGCATTTTCATTTGGATTTTCTATTGTATTTACTTGCTGAAGCTTGGACCCCTGCGTGGGATTCCTGGATGGACTTTTGTTGTTTTTTCCTTTTAATAAACGTGGGCTACCAGGCCCTTAACTATAAATGCCTCTCTGATGTGGACTCACTGCACTAAAACGCATCTATCCACTTGAGCTGAACAATCCCCAATGTCACAAGTGGTGCTCGAATGCGGGCATGTAGACGGTTGAATCTAGGTCCTTGCTCCATGGTGAGTCGCATCAGGAACTACTGCTAGCTGTGTGTGGCAGCCAGGCGAACAGCATTGCACAGAAGTTTGATGGACTGTGTTGCATGCAGGTTGTGTACCTGTGAAAGGAGAATCACATATTTATTCTCTCTGTGTTGCATGCAGGTTGTGTACCTGTGAAAGGAGAATCACATATTTTTTTTTCTCTTTGCTATGAAGTGTGTTGCAAGTTGCTGTGTGTAAGACAGCAAGCATGGGGCGTTCAAAACAGAAGAAGGAAGCAATCCTTGCTGAAGCAAGGGAAAGGGTTCTATGGCTAGAGGGTATTTCACCACATGCCCCAGCCACGCCAGAGAATTTTTCCAAGTGTGAAATTTCTGTGACCTGGGGTAAATTAATCATGTCATCCCCAGTTGAAAAGGAAGTGAAAGAAGTTTCCCCTGGCAACAGGAAGCCAGGTGGACAACAGCGTGTGAAAAAGAGGAATATGGTCATCTGTGGAAGCAATGTCCAGGCCAACAGGGATGTCGGGGATCCAAGGAGTCTGTCTGCTGATGGTCATGACCAGTGGTATCCCTTGGCAACAGAGAGCCAGTCATCAAGGAGATTCCAAGAAAGTAAAGTTCAGCTACCAGTACCGTGCTTGGAATGTGGTCAAGTGGGGCATGGAATTTTTACTTGCCCAAGGTTCTGGAACAACGCTGAAGAGTCTGGAAAGGCTGCAGTGTCGTCCTGTGGCCACCCAGAGGAAGTAGCTGGTATGGATGCAGCTGAGAGACAGCGCACTCAAGTGAAGGGTATGATGCCAGCCACTGAAAATGGTAAGACTGTTTCAGTTTGTGGGACTGAACCTAGTGAAATGGGAGTGTGTCCAGCGGGGAGATCCGCAGTGCAAATGGACATAGACTTGCTGCAGCGTGCTACCCGGAGCAGTGGGGAGGCACATGGTGAAGCCCAGCTGACAGCAAGTTTAAAGACTCAAATGGACATGGGGACTATGCATGTGCCTACTATAATCCAGCAGAGTGCTGGAGAGGTTAAAGTAGGGGTGACCAAAACTGTTCTTGTGCCATGTTCCCTAGTGACAGGTGCTGCAGAGTTGCCCAGGGAAACTTCAGAGGAGCTTGCAGTGATGGAGCAGAGAGTTTCCCAGGTCAGCTATGGAGCTGCCCAAGGAGGAAAGAGTTCCCCTTTAAAGATAGAGGGTGATGTGAGGAGAGGCTCACAGGCTGTGGTTGGTAATAGACAATCCACAAAAGTAGCAGTTATGTCTATACGTAATGAAAATTCAGATGGTTATGCTGACAAATGTGTTACTGTTGGCAAATGTGATGGTATTGGTGATAATGACATTGAAAAATGTGTTCCCTTTAATGTCATGTCTGAAAATGTTGCAAATGTGTTCACTGACAATGATCGGAGTAGGATATCTCCCGTGACAACCAGAAGCGCAGGCTTGTCCATGGAAGTCTCATGGGGTCTCCATGTGTTGGAGCCAGAGGTTTTCCAGGATGGCTGTGGTGCTACTCTGGTGAAACAAAGGAAGACTGAGTCACACAGTGAGAGTGTGCGGGCGCAGCCCCACAACCCTAAGTGTAACCCAGGTGTCAAGGGGTTAATTCAGCCTGCAAAAGCTGAAAGTGCAGAGCTGTGTGTGTCAGTAGCGCCCCCAGAGCAGGTAGGGCAAAAGCATGTATTACAGCCTACCTTGTCAGATGATGTGTCAACCCAAGGGGATATGTATAGAAATGACACAGGTGATGTTTTGGCTAGTGAATCCCAGGTTCCTGTGGGGCCTTCTAGAGTAAGTGATGGAACCACAATAGACTGGGATAATTGGTATGAGAATGCAATCGCAATATTAAATAATGTGGTGGACATAACACCTGCTATGCCCAATGGAGGGATTGCAGATCGGCTGGTGCTCAAGGACACGTTTGTCCCTGTGAAGGTTATTGCCCTCCAGTCTGAAGGAACTGTTCAGGGTGCTGGCATAGCAGATGTGTTGTCCACAGCCCAACAGCTCGGATGTCAAGGTGACAATGTGACTTGTAATGACCTGCAGTGGCTCACTGACACTGGTGCAGAAGGGTTAAGTGTGAGACATGTGTCTGACAGCGCTCCAGGGGAGCAACAGGCTGTGATGAGGGGTACCTCCAAGGAGGTGGAGGTCTCTTCAAATGTCTCAAACTCAAAAGCTGCAGTGGATGAGCCCCTCCATGTCTTGGACAGGGAAAAAGACCTTAGAAAGGTCTGGTATTTAGACATTGGATGTTTAGAGATGACAAAAACCTTACTTGAAATGCTGGAGTTGGTAAAAATGCACTCACTGTACACTTGGGTGTCTCCACCACAGTCGGACCAGGTGGTGCTGCGTAGTACCCATGGGTGGAGCCAGGTGGTACAGGCTGTGCTGGGAAGCCTTGATCGAGAATGGTATTGGTGGGACCAATGCTTATTAACAGTGTGGCAGATAGTCTTGAGGTTCTCTGAGAGGGTGCTCCCAGTTACTGAGTGGTATGGAAGGTGCCCAGGAGAACTGTTGGAGACATCAAAGGTC